>NW_027521452.1:0-49376 GCF_052094955.1 Ictidomys tridecemlineatus
AGTCGCCACCCACATCCAGATCAGGACCAACAACCCCAGGGCGTGGTAGTTACGTTACCACAATTGGAGTGGGGTCAGAGCAGAACAGCCACCAGTGCCTGCAGTGGGGGCAGACCTGCGACCAATTAGTTTGGTAGACAGACCACCCTAATTAGCGGAGGAGCACAGCCACTACCCGCCCTGCAAGGGAGACTTCCCAACTATACAAGAGCAATATAAATAAATAGGAGGTAAATTTCAAAAACACAACAGTTGCACCAAGCAGAAAGAAACGCGAGCAGTATGAAAAGACAAGGAAAGAAAGGACCACAAGCAATGCAGGTCAACTCAACTTTAGAAGAGGTAATAGCTGCAACAGACGGAATGTCAGATAAAGAGTACAGGATATATATGCTTCAGATGATCTGGAGTCTCAAGGAAGACATGAGACAGCAAAATCAGACAATGAAAGATCACATTGACAAACAAATCCAGGAAGTAAAAGATCAATTTCACAGGGAGATAGAGGTAACAAATTGAAAAAACAAACAAATTGAAATCCTAGAAATGCAGGAATCATTAAACCAACTTAAAAACTCAATTGAGAATACTAACAGCAGATTAGATCACTTAGAAGAGAGAACATCAGACAAAGAAGACAAAGTATTTCAACTGGAAAAGAACATAGACAGCTCAGCAAGTCTGCTAAGAAACCATGAGCAGAACATCCAAGAATTATGGGACAATATCAAAAGACCAAATTTAAGAGTCATTGGGATACAGGAAGGCACAGAGCTCCAAACTAAAGGAATAAACAGACTATTCAGTGAGATTATACAAGAAAACTTCCCAGACTTGAAGAATGAGACAGAATCACAAATCCTAGAAGCCTACAGGACGCCGAATGTGCAAAATCATAAGAGATCCACACCTAGACACATTATAATGAAGATGTCCAACATACAGAATAAGGAGAGAATTTTAAAAGCTGCAAGAGAAAGAAAGCAGATTACATTTAGGGGCAAACCAATCAGGATAACAGCTGATCTCTCAACACAGACCCTGAAAGCTAGAAGATCCTGGAATAACATATTTCAAACACTGAAAGAAAATGGGTTCCAACCAAGAATCGTGTATCCGGCGAAATTAAGCTTCAGGATAGAAGATGAAATTAAAACCTTCCATGATAAACAAAAGTTAAAAGAATTCGCAGCTAGAAAACCATCTCTTCAAAAAATCCTTGGCAAAACATTACAGGAAGAGGAAATGGAAAATAACATTGAAAACCAACAATGGGAGATAGGACAGTAAAGGGGGGAAAATAGTCAAAGAGAATAACAAATCAGGTTTAGAAACATCAATAAACAAATACGGCTAGAAGAACAAATCATATCTCAATAATAACCCTAAATGTTAATGGCTTAAATTCACCAATTAAGAGACACAGGCTAGTAGAATGGATCACAAAAGAAGACCCAACAATATGCTGCCTACAAGAGACGCATCTGATAGAAAAAGATATTCATAGACTGAAGGTGAAAGGTTGGGAAAAATCATACCACTCATATGGAATGCGGAAACAAGCAGGAGTGTCCATACTCATATCTAATAAAATAGATTTCAAGCCAAAGTTAATCAAAAGGGATAAAGAAGGACACTTCATACTGCTCAAGGGAACCATACACCAACAAGACATAACAATCATAAATATATATGCCCCAAATAATGGTGCGGCTGTGTTCATCAAGCAAACTCTCCTCAAGTTAAAGAGTCTAATAGACCACCATACAATAATCATGGGAGACTTCAACACACCTCTCTCACCACTGGACAGATCTTACAAACAAAAGTTAAATAAAGAAACTATAGAACTCAATAACACAATTAACAACCTAGACTTAATTGACATATATAGACTATACCACCCAAAATCAAGTAGTTACACTTTTTTCTCAGCAGCACATGGAACCTTCTCAAAAATAGACCATATATTATGTCACAGGGCAACTCTTAGACAATATAAAGGGGTAGAGATAATACCATGCATCTTATCTGATCATAATGGAATAAAACTGAAAATCAATGATAAAAGAATGAAGGAAAAATCAAGCATCACTTGGAGAATGAACAATAGGTTGCTGAATGATCAATGGGTTTTAGAAGACATCAAGGAGGAAATTAAAAAATTCCTAGAGTTAAATGAAAACACAGACACAACATATCGGAATCTATGGGACACATTGAAAGCAGTTCTAAGAGGAAAATTCATTGGTTGGAGTTCATTCCTCAAAAAAAGAAAAAACCAACAAATAAATGATCTCATACTTCATCTCAAAATCCTAGAAAAAGAAGAGCAAAACAACAGCAAAAGAAGTAGAAGGCAAGAAATAATTAAAATCAGAGCTGAAATAAATGAAATTGAAACAAAAGAAAAAATTGAAAAAATTGACAAGACTAAAAGTTGGTTCTTTGAAAAAATAAATAAAATTGACAGACCCTTAGCCATGCTAACGAAGAGAAGAAGAGAGAGAACTCAAATTACTAACATACGGGATGAAAAAGGTAATATCACAACAGACACTTCAGAAATACAGAAGATAATCAGAAATTATTTTGAATCCTTATACTCCAATAAAATAGAAGATAGTTAAGGCATAGATAAATTCCTTAAGTCTTATGACCTTCCCAGATTGAGTCAGGAGGATATAGACAACCTAAACAGACCAATAACAATAGAGGAAATAGAAGAAACCATCAAAAGATTACCAACTAAGAAAAGCCCAGGACCGG
This sequence comes from Ictidomys tridecemlineatus, assembly GCF_052094955.1. Taxonomy (NCBI): domain Eukaryota; kingdom Metazoa; phylum Chordata; class Mammalia; order Rodentia; family Sciuridae; genus Ictidomys; species Ictidomys tridecemlineatus. The sequence continues at coordinate 2,770 of NW_027521452.1, forward strand.
ATGGGTATACAGCAGAGTTTTACAAAACCTTTAAAGAGGAACTAACACCAATACTTTTCAAGCTATTTCAGGAAATAGAAAAAGAGGGAGAACTTCCAAATTCATTCTACGAGGCCAACATCACCCTGATTCCGAAACCAGACAAAGACACTTCAAAGAAAGAAAACTACAGACCAATATCTCTAATGAACCTTGACGCAAAAATCCTCAATAAAATTCTGGCGAATCGGATTCAAATACATATCAAAAAAATTATACATCATGATCAATTAGGATTCATCCCTGGGATGCAAGGCTGGTTCAATATACGGAAATCAATAAATGTTATTCACCACATCAATAGACTTAAAAATAAGAACCATATGATCATCTCGATAGATGCAGAAAACGCATTCGACAAAGTACAGCATCCCTTTATGTTCAAAACTCTAGAAAAATTAGGGATAACTGGAACATACCTCAACATTGTAAAAGCAATCTACGATAAGCCACAGGCCAGCATCATTCTGAATGGAGAAAAATTGAAGGCATTCCCTCTAAGATCTGGTACAAGACAGGGATGCCCTCTCTCACCACTTCTGTTCAACATAGTCCTCGAAACACTGGCCAGAGCAATTAGACAGACGAAAGAAATTAAAGGCCTAAAAATAGGAAAAGAAGAACTTAAATTATCACTATTTGCAGATGATATGATCCTATACCTAGCAGACCCAAAAGGGTCTACAAAGAAGCTATTAGAGCTAATAAATGAATTCAGCAAAGTGGCAGGATATAAGATCAACACGCATAAATCAAAGGCATTCCTGTATATCAGTGACAAATCCTCTGAAACGGAAATGAGGACAACTACTCCATTCACAATATCCCCCCAAAAAATAAAATACTTGGGAATCAACCTAACAAAAGAGGTGAAAGATTTATATAATGAAAATTATAGAACCCTAAAGAAAGATATAGAAGAAGACCTTAGAAGATGGAAAAATATACCCGGCTCATGGATAGGTAGAACTAACATCATCAAAATGGCGATATTACCAAAAGTTCTCTATAAGTTCAATGCAATGCCAATCAAAATCCCAATGGAATTTCTTGTAGAAATAGATAAAAGAATCATGAAATTCATATGGAATAATAAAAGACCCAGAATAGCAAAAACAATGCTAAGCAGGAAGTGTGAATCAGGCGGTATAGCGATACCAGACTTCAAACTATACTACAGAGCAATATTAACAAAAACAGCATGGTACTGGTACCAAAACAGGCGGGTGGACCAATGGTACAGAATAGAGGACACAGAAACCAATCCACAAAACTACAACTATCTTATATTTGATAAAGGGGCTAAAAGCATGCAATGGAGGAAGGATAGCATCTTCAACAAATGGTGCTGGGAAAACTGGAAATCCATTTGCATCAAAATGAATCTGAACCCCTATCTCTCGCCATGCACAAAAGTTAACTCAAAATGGATTAAGGAGCTTGATATAAAATCAGAGACACAGCATCTGATAGAAGAAAAAGTTGGTTATGATCTACATACTGTGGGATCGGGCCCCAAATTCCTCAATAGGACACCCATAGCGCAAGAGTTAACAACTAGAATCAACAAATGGGACTTACTCAAACTAAAAAGTTTTTTCTCAGCAAAAGAAACAATAAGAGAGATAAACAGGGAGCCTACATCCTGGGAACAAATCTTTAATCCACACACTTCAGATAGAGCCCTAATAACCAGAATATACAAAGAACTCAAAAAATTAGACAATAAGATAACAAATAACCCAATCAATAAATGGGCCAAGGACCTGAACAGACAGTTCTCAGAGGAGGACATACAATCAATCAATAAATACATGAAAAAATGCTCACCATCGCTAGCAGTTAGAGAAATGCAAATCAAAACTACCCTAAGATACCACCTCACTCCAGTAAGATTGGCAGCCATTAGGAAGTCAAACAACAATAAGTGCTGGAGAGGATGCAGGGAAAAGGGCACTCTTGTTCATTGCTGGTGGGACTGCAAATTGGTACATCCAATTTAGAAAGCAGTATGGAGATTTCTTGGAAAGCTGGGAATGGAACCACCATTTGACCCAGCTATTCCCCTTCTCGGTCTATTCCCTAAAGACCTAATAAGAGCATGTTACAGAGACACTGCTATAACGATGTTCATAGCAGCACAATTCACTATAGCAAGATTATGGAATCAGCCTAGATGCCCTTCAATAGATGAATGGATAAAAAAATGTGGCATTTATACACAATGGAGTATTACTCTGCATTAAGGAACGACAAAATCATAGAATTTGGAGGGAAATGGATGGCATTAGAGCAGATTATGCTAAGTGAAGCTAGTCAATCGTTAAAAAACAAATACCAAATGACCCCTTTGATATAAGGGGAGTAAACAAGGACAGGGTAAGGACGAAGAGCTTGAGAAGAAGATTTACATTAAACAGGGATGAGAAAAGGGGAGGGGAGAGGAGGGGAGGGGAGGGGGGATAGTAGAGAATAGGACTGACAGCAGAATACATCAGACACTAGAAAGGCAATATGTCAATCAATGGAAGGGTAACTGATGTGAAACAGCAATCTGTATACGGGTAAAGTTGGGAGTTCATAACACACGTGAATCAAACTGTGAAAGATGATGTATTAAGAACTGTGTAATGTTTTGAACGACCAACAATAAAAAAAAAAGAGTCCAGCTCCATGAGAGACAGACGAGCTTTCTCAGAGAGAGAGACCAGCTCCCTGAGAGAGACCATGTCCATGAGAGAAACTAGCTCCATGAAAGAGACCAGCTCCATGAGAGAGAGAGACCAGCTCAATGAGAGTGAGAGACCAGCACCATTGGATAGACCAGCTCCATGGGAAAGATACCAGCTCCATGAGAGAGAGACCAGCTCAATGAGAGAGACCAGATACCTGAAAGAGAGACAACCTTAATGAGAGAGACCAGGTCCTGGAGAGAGTGAGACCAGCTCCATGAGTGAGAACTAATAAAAGAGAGAAAGAGCAGCTCGAAGAGAGAGAGATTCGAGCTCCATGAGAGAGAGAGACCAACTACAAGACAGAGATAAAACAACTACTTGAGAGAGAGAGACCAACAACATAAAAGAGAAAGACCAGCTCTATTAGAGAAATAGAGTCAAGTTCCTGAGACAGACCAGCTCCATGAGAGAGACCAGTTCTATGAGAAAGAGACCAGCTCCATGAGAGAGGGAGAGACCAGCTCAATGAGTGAGACCAGCCCCATGAGAGAGAGAGACAAGCTTTGTAGGAGAGACCAGCTCCATGAGAGACAGACCAGCTCCCTCAGAGGGAGAGAGCAGCTCGATGAGGGATATACCAGCTCCATGAGAGAGACCAGCTCCCTGAGAGAGAGACCAGCTTCATGAGAAAGACCAGCTTCCAGAAAGAGAGAGGCAAGCTTCTTTAGATATATTAGCTCAATGAGAGAGAGACCAGCTCCATGAGACAGAAACAAGCTCCAATAAACAAAGAGACCAATCCCTAGGAGAGACCAGATCCATGAGAGGGAGACCAGCTCCATGAAAGAGAGCAGCTCCATGAAAGAGAGAGACCAGCTCCATGAGAAAGACCAGCTCCATAAGAGAGAGACCACCTCTATGACAGAGACCAGCTCCATGAGAGAGAATGAGCTGCTTTATGAGTGGTACCAGCTCCATGAGAGGGACCAGATCCATGAGAGAGAGACCACCTCCATGAGAGAGAGAGATGCCCCAAGAGAGAGACAAGCTTCACGAGAGATACCATCTCCATGAGAGAGACCCGCTCCTTGAGATAGAGAGACCAGCTCCATGAGAGAGACCAGCTATATTAGAGAGACCAGCTCCCTGAGATAGAGATAGCTCCATGGGAGAGACCAGCTCCATGAAAGAGAGAGCAGATCCATGAGAGAGACCAGCTTTATGAGAAAGAACAGCTCCATGAAAGAGAGACACCAGCTCCATGAAGGAGACCAGCTCTATGAGAGAGACAGCAGCTCCATGAGAGAGTCCGGCTTCCTGAAAGAGAGACACCAGCTCCATGAGAGAGACCAGCTCCACGAGAGACAGAGATCAGCTCCATGATAGTGAGAGTCCAGCTGCATGAGAGAGAGCAGCTCCCTCAGAGAGAAACCAGCTCCATGACAGAGACCAGCTCATTGAGATTGAGATCAGCTCCAAGAGAGACAGATCAGCTCCATGACAGAGACCAGCTCCATTATATAGAGAGACCAGCTCCATGGTACAAACCAGATCCATGTGAGAGAGAGCAGCTCCCTGAGCAAGAGAGACGAACTCCCTCACAGAGAAAGACCAGCTCCATCAGAGAGAGAGACTAGCTCCATGAGATAGAAATCAGCTCCAGGAGAGAGAGACCAGCTCCATGAGAGAGGGAGACCAGCTCCCTTAGAGATACCAGCTCCCTGAGAGAGAGACCAGCTCCATGAGAGACATCACCTTCCAGAGAGAGAGAAAGACCAGCTGTATGAGAGATACTAGCTCAATGAGAGAGAGTCCAGCAACATGAGAGAGAGAGAAGAGCTCCATGAAAGAAAGAAGCTCCATAAGAGAGAAATACCAGCTCTATTGGAGAGACCAGGTCCATGAGAGACAGATCAGTTCCCTGAGAGAGAGAGACCACCTCCATGAGAGAGACCAGCTACATGAGAGAGACCAGCATTTTGAGAGAAAGAGACCAGCACCCTGAGAGAGACCATGTACATGAGAGAAACTAGCTCCATGAGATAGACCAGCTCCATGAGAGCGAGAGACCAGCTCCATGAGAGTGAGAGACCAGCCCCATTGGAGAGACCAGCTACATGAGAACGAGAGACCAGCTCCATGGGATAGATACCAGCTCCATGAGAGAGACACCAGCTCAATGAGAGAGACCAGATACCTGAAAAAGAGACAACCTTCATGAGAGAGACCAGGTTCCGGAAAGAGTGAGACCAGCTCCATGAGTGAGAACAAATCAAATAGACAAAGAGCAGCTCCAAGAGAGAGAGAGAGACCAGCTCCATGAGAGAGAGAGACCAACTACAAGAGAGAGATAAAACAACTACTTGAGAGAGAGAGACCAACAACATGAGAGAGAAAGACCAGCTCTATTAGAGAAACAGAGTCAAGTTCCTGAGAGAGAGACCAGCTCCATGAGAGAGACAAGTTCCATGAGAGAGAGACCAGCTCCATGAGAGAGACCAGCTTCTTGAGAGAGAGACCAGCTCCATGAGAGATACCAGCTTTATGAGAAAGAGAGGCTCAATGAAAGAGAGAGACCAGCTTTATGAGGGAGACCAGCTTCATGAGAGACAGAGATCAGCTCCAAGAGAGAGAGACACCATCTTCATGAGAGAAAAGATCTTCCTGAGGGAGAGAGAAACGATCTACATGAGAGAGACCTTCTTCATGAGAGAGAGAGACCAGCTCGATAGAAGAGACGAGCTGCATGATATATAGAAACCAGATCCATGAGAGAGACACACCAGCTCCATGTGAAAGAGAGACCAGCTAGATGAGAGAAGGACACCAGCTCCTGGGGAGATACCATTTTCATTAGAGATAGAGACCAGCTCCATAGGAGAGATTAGCTCCATGAGAGACAGAATAGCACCATGAGACAGAGACCAGCTCCATGAGAGGGACCATTTCCCTGAGAGAGAGATAAAAGCTCCATGAGAGAGAGGGACCAGCAACATGAGAGAGACCAGCTTCTTGAGAGAGAGCGACCTGGTTTATGAAAGAGACCAGCTCCATGATAGAGAGAGACCAGCTCCATGACAGAGACCAGCTCCATGAGAGAGAGATATAGGCTCCATGAGAGTGAGGGACCAGTTCCATGAGAGAGGAACAAGCTCAATGACAGAAACACAAGCAAAATGAGAGAGAGACCAGCTCCATGAGAGAGAGATCAGCTCCATGAGAGAGAGAGACCACCCTCATGTGAGAGACCAGAACCTTGACAAAGATAATAGCTTCAAGATACAGACCAGCTTCAGGAGAAAGAGAGACCAGCTCCATGAGAGAGACCAGTTCAATGTAAGTAAGACCAGGTCCAAGAGAGAGAGATCAGATCCATGAGAGAGACCATCTCCCTGAGAGAGAGACCAGCTCCATGAGAGAGACCAGCTACATGAGAGCGAGAGACCAGCTACATGAGAGTGACCAGCTCCATGAGAGAGAGACCTTATCTATGAGAGAGAGAGACCAGGTCCATGAGAGAGAGAGAAGAAATCCATTAGAGAGAGAGACCAGTTCCATGAGAGAGACCAGCTCCATGAGAGTAAGACCAGCTCCATTAAAGAGAGACCATCTCCATGAGAGAGACAAGCTCCACGAGAGAGTCCAGTTCCCTGAGAGAGAGATCAGCTCCATGGGAGAAACGAGCTCCATTAGAGAGAGACCAGCTCTATGAGAGAGACCAGCTTTATGAGAAAGATCAGCTCCATGAAAGAGAGAGACCAGCTCCATGAGGGAGACCAGCTTTATGAGAGACAGAAATCAGCTCCATGAGAGTGAGACACCAGTTGTATGAGGGAGACCAGCTCCCTGAGAGAGAGAAATTAGCTCCATGAGAGAGACCTTCTCCATGAGAGAGAGAGACCAGCTCGATAGAAGAGACCAGCTGCATGAGTTAGAGAGACAAGATCCATGAGAGAGAGATTAGGTCCATGAGAGAGGGAGACCAGCTCCTGGAGAGATACCAGTTCTGTTGAGAGAGAGAGACCAGCTCTATGAGGGAGAAAGACCAGCTCCATTAAGAGTCCAGCTCCATGAGAGTCAGACGAGCTTTCTCAGACAGAGAGACCAGCTCCCTGAGAGAGACCATGTCACGAGAGAAACTAGCTCCATGAGAGAGACCAGCTCCATGAGAGAGAGAGACCAGCTCCATGAGAGCGAGAGACCAGCTCCATGAGAAAGATACCAGCTCCATGAGAAGAGAACAGCTCAAGGAGAGAGACCAGATACCTGAAACAGAGACAACCTTCATTAGAGAGACCAGGTTTTGGAGAGAGTGAGACCAGCTCCATGAGTGTGAACAACTCAAAGAGAGAAATAGCAGATCCACGAGAGAGAGAGAGACCAGCTCCATGAGAGAGAGAGACCAACTACAAGAGAGAGATAAAACAACTACTTGAGAGAGAGAGACCAATAACATGAGAGAGAAAGACCAGCTCTATTAGAGAAATAGAGTCAGGTTTCTGAGAGAGAGACCAGCTCGATGAGAGAAACCAGTCCATGAGAGAGAGAGACCAGCTCCTTGAGAGAGACCAGCTTCATGAGAGAAAGTTTCCAGCTCAATGAGAGAGACCAGCTCCATGAGAGAGAGACCAGCTCTATGAGAGAAAGAGAACAAATACATGAGAGAGTTACCAGCTTCACAAGAAAAATAAAGTCCAGCTCTTTGAGAGAGAGACAAGCTCCATGAGAGAGACCAGCTCCATTAGAGAGAAACCAGGTCCATGAAAGAGACCAGCTCTGAACAAAGAGTCCAGCTCCATGAGAAAGACCAGCTTCATGAGAGAGAGACCAGCTCCATGAGAGAGACCAATTCCATGAGAGAAAGAGACAAGCGTCATGAAAGAGAGCAGCGCCATGAGAGACAGACCAGCTCTCTGACAGAGAGAGACCAGTTCCGTGAGAGAGAGACCAGCTCCTTTAGAGAGACATGGTCCCTGAGAGAGAGAAACCAGCTCCATGAGAATGAACAGCTCCATGAGAGAGAGACCAGCTCTATGAGATTGAGAGACAAGCTCCATTAGAGAGACTGAACAGCTCCATGAGAGAGAGAGACAAGCTCATGAGAGAGAGAGAAGCTCCCTGAGAGACACCAGCTTCTAAAAATAAAGAGACCAGCTTTATTAGAGACATTACCTCAATGAGAGAGAGACCAGCTCCATGAGAGAGGGAGAGACCAGCTCAATGAGAGAGACCAGCCCCATGAGAGAGACAGACAAGCTCTGTTGGAGAGACCAGCTCCATGAGAGACAGACCAGCTCCCTGAGAGGGAGAGAGCAGCTCGATGAGGGAAAGACCAGCTCCATGAGAGAGACCAGCTTCCTGAGAGAGAGACCAGCTCCATGAGAAAGACCAGCTTCCAGAAAGAGAGAGGCAAGCTCCATTAGATATATTAGCTCAATGAGAGAGAGACCAGCTCCATGAGACAGAGACCAGCTCCATGACGGAGAGCAGCTCCATGGAGAGAGAGAGACCAGCTCTATGGAAGAGAGCAGCGCCATGAGAGATAGACCAGCTCCATGAGAGAGACCAGCTTCTTGAGAGAGAGAGACCAGCTACATGAGAGTGACCAGCTCAATGAGAGATAGACCAGATCCATGAGAGTGAGAGAACAACTCCATGAGAGAGAGAGACGAGCTCCATGAGAGAGAGACCAGCTCCAAGAGACAGAAACCAGCTCCATTAAACCGAGAGACCAGCTTCCTAGGATAGACCAGTTCCATGAGAGGGAGACCAGCTCCATGAGAGAGAGCAGCTCCATGAAAAGAGAGACCAGCTCCATGAGAAAGACCAGCTCCATAAGAGAAAGACCACCTCAATGAGAGAGAGCAGCTTAATGAGAAAGAGTGAGATTCTCCATGAGTGGTACCAGCTCCATGAGAGGGACCAGATCCATGAGAGACAGACCACCTCCATGAGAGAGAGAGATGCCCCAAGAGAGAGACAAGCTCCACGAGAGATACCATCTCCATGAGACAGACCCGCTCCTTGAGATAGAGAGACCAGCTCCACGAGAGAGACCAGCTCCATTAGAGAGACTAGCTCCCTGAGAGAGAGATCGCTCCATGGGAGAGACCAGCTCCATGAAAGAGAGACCAGCTCCATGAGAGAGACCAGCTTTATGAGAAAGAACAGCTCCATGAAATAGAGACACCAGCTCCATGAGGGAGACCAGCTCTATGAGAGAGACAGCAGCTCCATGAGAGAGACCAGCTTCCTGAAAGAGAGAGACCAGCTCCATGAGAGAGACCAGCTCCATGAGAGACAGAGATCAGCTCCATGATAGTGAGAGTCCAGCTCCATGAGAGAGAGCAGCTCCCTCAGAAATAAACCAGCTCCATGACAGAGACCAGCTCATTGAGAGAGAGATCAGCTCCAAGAGAGAGAGATCAGCTCCATGACAGAGACCAGCTTCATTATAACGAGAGACCAGCTCCATGGAAGAAACCAGCTCCATGCAAGAAAGACCAGCTCCCTGAGCAAGAGAGACGAACTCCCTGACAGAGAAAGACCAGCTCCATGAGAGAGAGAGAGAGATTAGCTCCATGAGAGGGAAATCAGCTCCATGAGAGAGAGACCAGCTCCATGAGAGAGGGAGACCAGCTCCCTTAGAGATACCAGCTCCCTGAGAGAGAGACCAGCTCCATGAGAGACACCAGCTTCCAGAGAGAGAGAAAGACCAGCTTTATGAGAGACATTATCTCAATGAGAGAGAGTCGAGCTACATGAGAGAGAGAGAAGAGCTCCATGAGAGAAAGAAGCTCCATAAGAGAAAAAGACCAGATATATTGGAGAGACCAGGTTCATGAGAGACAGACCAGTTCCCTGAGAGAGACAGACCTCCTCCATGAGAGAGACCAGCTACATGAGAGAGACCAGCATTTTGAGAGAGAGAGAGTCCAGCTCCATGAGAGATATAAGCTCAATGAGAGAGAGACGAGCTCCATGAGAGAGAGACACCATCTGCATGGGAGAGAGCAGCGCCTTGAGAGACAGACAAGCTTCCTGAGAGAGTGAGACCATCTCCATGAGAGAGACAAGATCCACGAGAGAGAGACCAGCTCCATGAGAAAGACCAGATCCCTGAAACAGAGACCAGCTCCATGAGACAGAAGAGCTCTGTGAGAGAAAGAGACCAGCTCCATTAGAAAGACCAGCTCAATGAGAGAGAGACCAGCTCCATGAGAGAGAGAGACCAGCTCCATGAGAGAGAGATTAGCTTCCTGAGAAAAACAAGCTCCATGAGAGAGACCTTCTCCATGAGACAGAGACCACCTCCATGAGAGAGAAAGACAAGCACCCTTAGAGATACAAGCTCCATGAAACAGAGACCAGCTCCATGAGAGAGGGAGACCAGCTCCCTGAGAAATACCAGCTCCATGAAAGAGAGACCGGTTCAATGAGAGAGACCAGCTCCATGAGAGAGAGACCAGCTCCATGAATGAGATACCAGCTGCATGAGAGGGACAAGCTCCTCAAGAGATACCAGGTCCATTAGAGAGACCAGCTTCCTGAGAGAGAGAGACCAGCTCCATGAGAGAAACCAGCTCTATGAGAGAGACCAGTTCCTTTAGAATAAGATCAGCTCCATGGAGAAACCATTTCCATGAGAGAGAGACCAGCTCCACGTGCGATACCAGTTTTTTGAGAAAGAGCAGCTCAATGAAAGAGAGAGACCAGCTTTATGAGGGAGACCAGTTTCATGAGAGACAGAGATCAGCTCCAAGAGAGAGAGACACCATCTCTATGAGAGAAACCAGCTCCCTGAGAGAGAGAGAAACGAGCTACATGAGAGAGACCTTCTCCATGAGAGAGAGAGACCAGCTCGATAGAAGAGATGAGCTGCATGAGATATAGATACCAGATCCATAAGAGAGAAAGACCAGCTCCATGTGAAAGAGAGACCAGCTAGATGAGAGAAGGACACCAGCTCCTGGGGAGATACCATTTTCATGAGAGAGAGACCAACTCCATGAGACAGAGCAGCTCCATGAGAGATAGAGAACAGATCCATGGGAGAGATTAGCTCCATGAGAGACAGAATAGCACCATGAGACAGAGACCAGCTCCATGAGAGGGACCATCTCCCTGAGAGAGAGATACAAGCTCCATGAGAGAGAGGGACCAGCACCATGAGAGAGACCAGCTTCTTGAGAGAAAGCGACCAGCTTTATGAAAGTGACCAGCATTATGATAGAGAGAGACCAGCTCCATGACTGAGACCATTTCCATGAGAGAGAGATTTAGGCTCCATGAGAGAAAGGGACCAGCTCCATGAGAGAGAAACAAGATTAATGACAGAAAGAAAAGCATAATGAGAGAGAGAGACCAGCTCCATGAGAGAGAGATCAGCTCCATGAGAGAGAGAGACCACCCTCATGTGAGAGACCAGATCCCTGACAGAGATAATAGCTTCATGATAGAGACCAGCTTCCGGAGAAAGAGAGACCAGCTCCATGAGAGAGACTAGTTCAATGAGAGTAATACCAGGTCCAAGAGAGAGAGATCAGATCCATGAGAGAGACAATCTCCCTGAGAGAGAGACAAGCTCCATGAGAGAGACAAGCTCACTGAGAGCGAGAGACCAGCTCCATGAGAGTGAACAGCTCCATGAGAGAGAGACCAGCTCCATGAGAGAGAGACCAGCTCCATGAGAGAGAGAGAAGAGATCCATGAGAGAGAGAGACCAGTTCCATGAGAGAGACCAGCTCCATGAGAGTGAGACCAGCTCCATGAAAGAGAGACCATCTCCATGAGAGAGACAAGCTCCACGAGAGAGACCAGTTCCCTGAGAGAGAGATCAGCTCCATGGGAGAAACGAGCTCCATTATAGAGAGAGTAGCTGTATGAGAGAGACCAGCTTTATGAGAAAGATCAGCTCCATGAAAGAGAGAGACCAGCTCCATGAGGGAGACCAGCTTTATGAGAGTCAGAAATCAGCTCCATGAGAGTGAGACACCAGCTGCATGAGAGAGACCAGCTCCATGAGAGAAACCCGCTCCATGAGAGAGACCAGTTCCCTGAGAAAGAGATCAAATCCATGGAGAAACCAGTTCCATGAGAGAGAGAGACCAGCTCCACGTGAGATACCAGTTTTATGAGAAAGAGCAGCTTAATGAAAGAGCGAGACCAGCTTTATGAGAAAGACCAGCTTCATGAGAGACAGAGATCAGCTCCAAGGGAGAGAGACACCATCTCCATGAGAGAAACCAGCTCCCTGAGAGAGAGCGAAAGGAGCTACATGAGAGAGACCTTCTCCATGAGAGAGAGAGAACAGCTCGATAGAAGAGACGAGCTGCATAAGATATAGAGACCAGATCTATGAGAGAGAGAGACCAGCTCTATGTGAAAGAGAGACCAGCTAGATGAGAGAAGGACACCAGCTCCCTGGAAGATACAATTTTCATGAGTGAGAGACCAGCTCCATGAGACAGAGCAGCTCCATGAGAGATAGAGACCAGCTCCATGGGAGAGATTAGCTCCATGAGAGACAGAATAGCACCATGAGAGAGAGACCAGCTCTATGAGAGGGACCATCTCCCTGAGAGAGAAATACAAGCTCCATGAGAGAGAGGGACCAGCACCATGAGAGAGACCAGCTTCTTGAGAGAGAGGGACCAGCTTCATGAAAGACACCAGCTCCATGATAGAGAGAGACCAGCTCCATGACAGTGACAAGCTCCAAGAGAGAGAGATATAGGCTCCATGAAAGAGAGGGACCAGCTCCATGCGAGAGGAACAAGCTCAATGACAGAAAGACAAGCATAATGAGAGAGAGAGACCAGCTCCATGAGAGAGAGATAAGCTCCATGAGAGAGAGAGACCACCCTCATGTGAGATACCAGATCCCTGACAGAGATAATAGCTTCATGATGGAGACCAGCTTCCGGAGAAAGAGAGACCAGCTCCATGAGAGAGACCAGTTCAATGAGAGTAAGACCAGGTCCAAGAGAGAGAGATCAGACCCATGAGAGAGACCATCTCCCTGAGAGAGAGACCAGCTCCATGAGAAAGACCAGCTCCCTGAGAGTGAGAGACCAGCTCCATGAGAGTGACCAGCTCCATGAGAGAGACGTTCTCCATGAGAAAAAGAGACCATCTCAATAGAACAGACCAGCTGCATTAGATACAGAGACAAGATTTATGAGAGAGAGACCAGCTCCATGAGAGAGAGAGACCAGGTCCATGAGAGAGGGAGACAAGCTCCTTGAGAGATACCAGTTCTATGAGAGAGAGACCAGCTCTATGAGAAAGAAAGACCAGCTCCATTAAGTGTCTAGTTCCATGAGAGACAGACGAGCTTTCTCAGAGAGAGAGACCAGCACCCGGAGAGAGACCATGTCCATGAGAGAAACTAGCTCCATGAGAGAGGCGAGCTCCATGAAAGAGAGACACCATCTGCATGAAAGAGAGAAGCGCCATGAGAGACAGACAAGCTTCATGAGAGAGTGAGACCATCTCCATGAGAGAGACAAGATCCACGAGAGAGAGACCAGATCCATTAGAAAGACCACATCCCTGAAACAGAGACCAGCTCCATGAGACAGAAGAGCTCCATGAGTGAAAGAGACCAGCACCATGAGAATGACCAGCTCCATGAGAGAGAACCACCTGCATGAGAGAGAGAGACCAGCTAGATGAGAGAAGGACACCAGGTCCTGGGGATATACCATTTTCATGAGAGAGATACCAGCTCCAAGACAAGAGACCAGGTCCATGAGAGAAACGAGCTCCATGAGAGAGACCAGTTCCCTGAGAAAGAGATCAGCTCCATTGAGAAACCAGTTCCATAAGAGAGAGACCAGCTCCATGAGAAATACCAGCTTTATTAGAAAGAGTAGCTCAATGAAGAGAGAGAAAAGCTTTATGAGGGAGACCAGCTTCATGAGAGACAGAGATCAGCTCCAAGAGAGAGAGACACAATCTCCATGAGAGAAACCAGCTCCCTGAGAGAGAGAGAAACGAGCTACATGAGAGAGACCTTCTCCATGAGAGAGACCAGCTCGATAGAAGAGACGAGCTGCATGAGATATAGAGACCAGATCCATGAGAGAGAGAGACCAGCTCCATGTGAAAGAGAGATCAGATAGATGAGAGAAGGACACCAGCTCCTGGGGAGATACCATTTTCATGAGAGAGAGACCAGCTCCCTGAGACAGAGCAGCTCCATGAGAGATAGAGACCAGCTCCATGGGAGAGATTAGCTCCATGAGAGACAAAATAGCACCATGAGAGAGAGACCAGCTGCATGAGAGGGACCATCTCCCTAAGAGAGAGATACAAGCTCCATGAGAGTGAGGGACCAGCCCCATGAGAGAGACCAGCTTCTTGAGAGGGAGCGACCAGCTTTATGAAATAGACCAGCTCCATGATAGAGAGAGACCAGCTCCATGACAGAGACCAGCTCCATGAGAGAGAGATATAGGCTCCATGAGAGAGAGGTACCAGCTCCATGAGAGAGGAACAAGCTCAATGACATAAATACAAGCATAATGAGTGAGAGAAACCAGCTCCATGAGAGAGAGATCAGCTCCATGAGAGAGACCACCCTCATGTGAGAGACAAGATCCCTGACAGAGATAATAGCTTCATGATAGAGACCAATTCCGGAGAAAGAGAGACAAGCTCCATGAGAGAGACCAGTTCAATGAGAGTAAGACAAGGTCCAAAAGAGAGAGATAAGATCCATGAGAGAGATCATCTCCCTGAGAGAGTTACCAGCTCCATGAGAGGCACCAGCTCACTGAGAGCGGGAGACCAGCTCCATGAGAGTGACCAGCTCCATGAGAGAGAGACCAGATCCATGAGAGAGAGAGACCAGCTCCATGAGAGAGAGAGAAGAGATCCATGAGAGAGAGAGACCAGTTCCATGAGAGAGACCAGCTCCATGTGAGTGAGACCAGCTCCATGAAAGAGAGATCATCTCCATGAGAGAGACAAGCTCCACGAAAGAGACCAGTTCCCTGAGAGATCAGCTCCATGGGAGAAACGAGCTCCATTAGAGAGAGACCAGCTCTATTAGAGAGACCAGCTTTATGAGAAAGATCAGCTCCATGAAAAAGAGAGACCAGCTCCATGATGGTCACCAGCTCCATGAGAGAGAACCAGGTCCATGAGGGAGACCATCTCTGAACAAAGAGTGCAGCTCCATGAGAAAGACCAGCTTCATGAGAGAGAGACCAGCTCCATGAGAGAGACCAATTCCATGAGAGAGAGAGACAAGCTTCATGAAAGAGAGCAGCGCCATGAGAGACAGACCAGCTCTCTGACAGAGAGAGACTAGTAACGTGAGAGAGAGACCAGCTCCTTGAGAGAGACGAGCTTTCTGAGAAATAGAGTCCAGCTCCATGAGAGAGACCGGCTCCATGAGAGAGAGACCAGCTCCATGAGAGGAAACCTGCTCCATGAAAGAGCAGCGCCATGAGAAACAGACAATCTCGCTCAGAGAGAGAGACCAGCTCCATGAGAGAGAGACAAGCTTCATGAGAGAGAGACCAGCTCCATGTGAGAGACTAGATCCCTGAAACAGAGACCAGCTCCATGAGAGAGACATGGTCCCTGAGAGAGAGCAACCAGCTCCATGAGAATGAACAGCTCCATGAGAGAGAGACCAGCTCTATGAGATTGAGAGACAAGCTCCATTAGAGAGAGAGAACAGCTCCATGAGAGAAAGACAAGCTCCATGAGAGAGAGACAAGCTCCATGAGAGAGAGAGAAGCTCCATGAGAGACACCAGCTTCCAAAGAGAAAGAGATCAGCTTTATTAGAGACATTACCTCAATGAGAGAGAGACCGGCTCCATGAGAGAGGGAGAGACCAGCTCAATGAGAGAGACCAGCACCATGAGAGAGACAGACAAGCTCTGTTGGAGAGACCAGGTCTATGAGAGACAGACCAGCTAACTGAGAGGGAGAGAGCAGATCGATGAGGGAGAGACCAGCTCCATGAGAGAGAACAGCTACCTGAGAGAGAGACCAGCTCCATGAGAAAGACCAGCTTCTAGAAAGAGAGAGGCAAGCTCCATTTGATATATTAGCACAATGAGAGAGAGACCAGCTCCATGAGAGAGAGAGACCAGCTCCATGAGGGAGAGCAGCTCCATGAGAGGGAGAGATCAGCTCTACGGGAGAGAGCAGCACCATGAGAGATAGACCAGCTCCATGAGAGAGACCAGCTTCCTGAGAGAGAGAGACCAGCTACATGAGAGTGACCAGCTCCATGAGAGATAGACCAGATCCATGAGAGTGAGAGAACAACTCCATGAGAGAGAGAGACGAGCTCCATGAGAGAGAGACCAGCTCCATGAGACAGAAACCAGCTCCATTAAACAGAGAGAGAAGCTCCCTAGGAGAGACCAGATCCATGAGAGGGAGACCAGCTTCATGAGAGAGAGCAGCTCCATGAAAGAGAGAGACCAGCTCCATGAGAAAGACCAGCTCCATAAGAGAGAGACCACCTCAATGAGAGAGACCAGCTCCATGAGAGAGAGTAAGCAGCTTCATGAGTGGTACCAGCTCCATGATAGAGACCAATTCCATGAGAGAGAGAGACAAGCTTCATGAAAGAGAGCAGCGCCATGAGAGACAGACCAGGTCTCTGACAGAGAGAGACTAGTAACGTGAGAGAGAGACCAGCTCCATGAGAGAAACGAGCTTTCTGAGAAATAGAGTCCAGCTCCATGAGAGAGACCGGCTCCATGAGAGAGAGACCAGCTCCATGAGAGGAAACCTGCTCCATGAAAGAGAGCAGCGCCATGAGAAACAGTCCAGCTCCCTAAGAGAGTGAGACCAGCTCCATGAGAGAGAGACAAGCTCTATGAGAGAGAGACCAGCTCCATGTGAGAGACTAGATCCCTGAAACAGAGACCAGCTCCATGAGAGAGACATGGTCCCTGAGAGAGAGCAACCAGCTCCATGAGAATGAACAGCTCCATGAGAGAGAGACCAGCTCTATGAGATTGAGAGACAAGCTCCATTAGAGAGAGAGAACAGCTCCATGAGAGAGAGAGACAAGCTCCATGAGAGAGAGAGAAGCTCCATGAGAGAGGGAGAAGCTCCATGAGAGACACCAGCTTCTAAAGAGAAAGAGATCAGCTTTATTAGACATTACCTCAATGAGAGAGAGACCGGCTCCATGAGAGAGGGAGAGACCAGCTCAATGAGAGAGACCAGCACCATGAGAGAGACAGACAAGCTCTGTTGGAGAGACCAGGTCTATGAGAGACAGACCAGCTAACTGAGAGGGAGAGAGCAGATCGATGAGGGAGAGACCAGCTCCATGAGAGAGAACAGCTACCTGAGAGAGAGACCAGCTCCATGAGAAAGACCAGCTTCTAGAAAGAGAGAGGCAAGCTCCATTAGATATATTAGCTCAATGAGAGAGAGACCAGCTCCATGAGAGAGAGAGACCAGCTCCATAAGGGAGAGCAGCTCCATGAGAGAGAGAGATCAGCTCTACGGGAGAGAGCACCGCCATGAGAGATAGACCAGCTCCATGAGAGAGACAAGATCCATGAGAGAGAGACCAACTCCATGAGAAAGACCAGATCCCTGAAACAGAGACCAGCTCCATGAGACAGAAGAGCTCCCTGAGAGAAAGAGACCAGCTCCATGAGAATGACCAGCTCCATGAGAGAGAGACCAGCTCCATGAGAGAGAGAGACCAGCTCCATGAGACAGAGATTAGCTTCCTGAAAAAAACAAGCTTCATGAGAGAGACCTTCTCCATGAGACAGAGACCACCTCCATGAGAGAGAAAGACAAGCACCCTAAGAGATACAAGCTCCATGAAACAGAGACCAACTCCATGAGAGATGGAGACCAGCATTCTGAGAAATACCAGCTTCATGAAAGAGAGACCGATTCAATGAGAGAGAACAGCTCCATGAGAGAGAGACAAGCTCCATGAACGAGAGACCATCTCCATGAGAGAGACAAGCTCCTCAAAAGATACCAGGTCCATGAGAGAGACTAGCTTTCTGAGAGAGAGATTAGCTCCATGAGAGAAACCAGCTCCATAAGAGAGACCAGTTCCCTGAGAAAGAGATCAGCTCCATGGAGAAACCAGTTCCATGACAGAGACACCAGCTCCACGAGAGTTACCAGCTTTATGAGAAAGAGCAGCTCAATGAAAAAGAGAGACCAGCTTTATGAGGGAGACTAGCTCAATGAAAGACCGAGATCAGCTCCAAGAGAGAGAGACACCATCCCCATGAGAGAAACCAGCTCCCTGAGAGAGAGAGAAACGATTTACATGAGAGAGACCTTCTTCATGAGAGAGAGAGACCAGCTCGATAGAAGAGACCAGCTCCATGTGAAAGAGAGACCAGCTAGATGAGAGAAGGACACCAGCTCCTGGGGAGATACGATTTTCATGAGAGAGAGACAAGCTCCATGAGGCAGAGCAGCTCCATGAGAGACAGAGACCAGCTCCATGGTGAGATTAGCTCCATGAGAGACAGAATAGCACCATGAGAAAGAGACCAGCTCCATGAGAGGGACCATCTCCCTGAGAGAGAGATACAAGCTCCATGAGAGAGAGGGACCAGCACCATGAGAGACACCAGCTTCTTGAGAGAGAGCGACCAGCTTTATTGAAGAGACCAGCTCCATGATAGAGAGAGACCAGCTCCATGACCGAGACCAGCTCCATGAGAGAGAGATATAGGCTCCATGAGAGAGAGGGACAAGCTCCCTAAGAGATGAACAAGCTCAATGACAGAAAGACAAGCATAATGAGAGAGAGAGACCAGCTCCATGAAAGAGAGATCAGATCCATGAGAGAGAGAGACCACCCTCATGTGAGAGACCAGATCCCTGACAGAGATAATAGATTCATGATAGAGACCAGCTTCCGGAGAAAGAGAGACCAGCTCCATGAGAGAGACCAGTTCAATGAGAGTAAGACCAGGTCCAAGAGAGAGAGATCAGATTCATGAGAGAGACCATCTCCCTGAGAGTGAGAGACCAGCTCCATGAGAGTGACCAACTCCATGAGATAGAGACCAGATCCATGAGAGAGAGAGACCAGCTCCATGAGAGAGAAAAGAGATCTGTGAGAGAGAGTGACCATTTCCATGAGAGAGACAAGCTCCATGAGAGTGAGACCAGCTCCATGAAAGAGAGACCATCTCCATGAGAGAGACAAGCTTTAGGAGAGAGACCAGTTCCCTGAGAGAGAGATCAGCTCCATGGGAGAAATGAGCTCCATTAGAGAGAGACCAGCTCTATGAGAGAGACCAGCTTTATGAGAAAGATCAGCTCCATGAAAGAGACAGACCAGCTCCATGAGGGAGACCACTTTATGAGAGACAGAAATCAGCTCCATGAGAGTGAGACACCAGCTGCATGAGAGAGACCAGCTCCCTGAGAGAATGAACCTAGGTCCATGAGAGAGACATTCTGCATGAGAGAGAGAGACCAGCTCGATAGAAGAGACCAGCTGCATGAGATAGAGAGACAAGATCCATGAGAGAGAGACCAGCTCCAAGAGAGAGAGACCAGGTCTATGAGAGAGAAAGACCAGCTTCTGGAGAGATACCAGTTCTGTGAAAGAGAGACCAGCTCTATGAGGGAGAAAGACCAGCTCAATTAAGAGTCCAGCTCTATGAGAGACAGACGAGCTTTCTCAGAGAGAGAGACCAGCTCCCTGAGAGAGACCATGTCCATGAGAGAAACGAGCTCCATGAGAGAGACCAGCTCCATAAGAGAGAGAGACCAGCTCCATGAGAGTGAGAGACCAGCCCCATTGGAGAGACCAGCTCCATGAGAGCGAGAGACTAGCTCCATGGGAAAGATACCAGCTCCATGAGAGAGAGACAAGCTCAATGAGAGAGACCAGATACCTGAAAGAGAGACAACCTTCATGAGAGATACCAGGTTCCGAAGAGAGTGAGACCAGCCCCATGAGGGAGAACAACTCAAAGAGAGAAAGAGCAGCTCCAAGAGAGAGAGAGAGACCAGCTGCATGAGAGAGAGAGACCAACTACAAGAGAGAGATAAAACAACAACTTGAGATAGAGAGACCAACAACATGAGAGAGAAAGACCAGCTTTATTAGAGAAATAGAGTCAAGTTCCTGAGAGAGAGACCAGCTCCATGAGAGAGACCAGTTCCATGAGAGAGAGACCAGCTCCATGAGAGAGAAAAGCTTCGTGAGAGAAAGTTTCCAGCTCCATGAGAGAGACCAGCTCCTTGAGAGAGAGACCAGCTCCATGAGAGAAAGAGAAAAAATACATGAGAGAGTGACCAGCATCACGAGAAAAATAAAGTCCAACTCGTTGAGAGAGAGACAAGCTCCATGAGAGAGACCAGCTCCATGAGAAAGAAACCAGGTCCATGAGAGAGACCAGCTCTGAACAAAGAGTCCAGCTCCATGAGAAAGACCAGCTTCATGAGAGACAGATCAGCTCCATGAGAGAGACCAATTTTATGAGAGAGAGAGACAAGCTTCATAAAAGAGAGCAGCGCCAAGAGAGACAGACCAGATCTCTAACAGAGAGAGCCTAGTAACGTGACAGAGAGACCAGCTCCATGAGAGAGACCAGCTTTCTGAGAAAAAGAGTCCAGCTCCATGAGAGAGACCAGCTCCATGAGAGAGAGACAAGCTCTATGAGAGAGAAACCAGCTCCATGTGAGAGACTAGATCCCTGAAACAGAGAGCAGCTCCATGAGAGAGACATGGTCCCTGAGAGAGAGCAACCAGCTCCATGAGAATGAACAGCTCCATGAGAGAGAGACCAGCTCTATAAGATTGAGAGACAAGCTCCATTACAGAGAGAGAACATCTCCATGAGAATGAGACAAGCTCCATGAGAGAGAGAGAAGCTCCATGAGAGACACCAGCTTCTAAAGAGAAAGAGACCAGCTTTATTAGAGACATTACCTCAATGAGAGAGAGATCAGCTCCATTAGAGAGGGAGAGACCAGCTCAATGAGAGAGACCAGCCCCATGAGAGAGACAGAAAAGCTCTGTTTGAGAGACCAGCTCCATGAGAGACAGACCAGCTCCCTGAGAGGGAGAGAGTAGCTCCATGAGGGAAAGACCAACTCAATGAGAGAGACCAGCTCCCTGAGAAAGAGACCAGCTTTATGAGAAAGTTCAGCTTCCAGAAAGAGAGAGGCAAGCTCCATTAGATATATTAGCTCAATGAGAGAGAGACCAGCTCCATGAGAGAGAGAGACCAGCTCCATGAGAGAGAGCAGCTCCATGAGAGAGAGAGACCAGCTCTATGGAAGAGAGCAGCGCTATGAGAGATAGACCAGCTCAATGAGAGAGAACAGCTTCCTGAGAGAGAGAGACCAGCTACATGAGAGTTACCAGCTCCATGAGAGATAGACCAGATCCATGAGAGTGAGAGAACAACTCCATGAGAGAGAGAGACGAGCTCCATGAGAGAGAGACCAGCTCCATGAGACAGAAACCAGCTCCATTAAAAAGAGAGACCAGCTCCCTAGGAGAGACCAGATCCATGAGAGGGAGACCAGCTCCATGAGAGAGAGCAGCTCCATGAAAGAGAGAGACCAGTTCCATGAGAAAGACCAGCTCCATAAGAGAGAGACCAGCTCAATGAGAGAGACCAGCTCCATGAGAGTGAGTGAGCTGCTCCATGAGTGGTACCAGCTCCATGAGAGGGACCACATCCATTAGAGAGAGACCACCTCCATGAGAGAGAGAGATGCTCCAAGAGAGAGAAAAGCTCCAGGATAGATACCATCTCCATGACAGAGACCCGCTTCTTGAGATAGAGAGACCAGCTCCACGAGAGAGACCAGCTCCATTAGAGAGACCAGCTCCCTGAGAGAGGGATAGCTCCATGAGAGACACCAGCTCCATGAAAGAGAGACCAGCTTAATGAGAGAGACCAGCTTCATGAGAAAGAACAGCTCCATGAAAGAGAGATACCAGCTCCATGAGGGAGACCATCTCTATGAGAGAGACAGCAGCTCCATGAGAAAGACCAGCTTCCTGAAAGAGAGACCAGCTCCATAAGAGAGACCAGCTCCATGAGAGACAGAGATCAGCTCCATGATAGTTAGAGTCCAGCTCCATGAGAGAAAGCAGCACCCTCAGTGAGAAACCAGCTCCATGACAGAGACCAGCTCATTGAGAGAGAGATCAGCTCCAAGAGAGACAGATCAGCTCCATGACAGAGACCAGCTCCATTATAAAGAGAGACCAGCTCCATGGAAGAAACCAGCTCCATGCGAGAGAGACCAGCTCCCTGAGCAAGAGAGATGAACTTCCTGACAGAGAAAGACCAGCTCCATGAGAGAGAGAGAGCCTAGCTCCATTAGAAAGAAATCAGCTCCGTGAGAGAGAGACCAGATCCATGAGAGAGGGAGACCAGCTCCCTTAGAGACACCAGCTCCCTGAGAGAGAGACCAGCTCCATGAGAGACACCAGCTTCCAGAGAGAGAGAAAGACCAGCTTTATGAGAGACATTAGCTCAATGAGAGAGAGTCCAGCTACATGAGAGAAAGAGAAGAGCTCCATGAGAGAAAGAAGCTCCATAAGAGAGAAACACCAGCTATATTGGAGAGACCAGGTCCATGAGAGACAGACCATGTCCCTGAGAGAGAGACCACCTCCATGACAGAGACTAGCTACATGAGAGAGACCAGCATTTTGAGAGAGAGAGTCCAGCTCAATGAGAGATATTAACTCAATGAGAGAGAGACGAGCTCCATGAGAGGGAGAAACCATCTGCATGGGAGAGAGCAGCGCCATGAGAGACAGACAAGCTTCCTGAGAGAGTGAGACCATCTCCATGAGAGAGACAAGATCCACGAGAGAGAGACCAGCTCCATGAAAAGACCAGATCCCTGAAACAGAGACCAGCTCCATGAGACAGAAGAGCTCCGTGAGAGAAAGAGACCAGCTCCATGAGAATGACCAGCTCCATCAGAGAGAGACCAGCTCCATGAGAGAGAGAGACCAGTTCCATGAGAGAGAGATTAGCTTCCTGAGAAAAACAAGCATCATGAGAGAGACCTTCTCCATGAGACAGAGTCCACCTCCATGAGAGAGAAAGACAAGCACACTGAGAGCAACAAGCTCCATGAAACAGAGACCAGCTCAATGAGAGAGGGAGACCAGCTCCTTGAGAAATACCAGCTCCATGAAAGAGAGACCGGTTCAATGAGAGAGACCAGCTCCATGAGAGAGAGACCAGCTCCATGAACGAGAGACCAGCTCCATGAGAGAGACAAGCTCCTCGAGAGACACCAGTCCATTAGAGAGACCAGCTTCCTGAGAGAGAGAGACCAGCTCCATGAGAGAAACCAGCTCCATGAGCGAGACCAGTTCCCTGAGAAAGAGATCAACTCCATGGAGAAACCAGTTCCATGAGAGAGAGACCAGCTCCACGAGAGATACCAGCTTTTTGAGAAAGAGCAGCTCAATGACATAGAGAGACCAGCTTTATGAGGGAGACCAGCTTCATGAGAGAAAGAGATCAGCTCCAAGAGAGAGAGACACCATCTCCATGAGAGAAACCAGCTCTCTGAGAGTGAGAGAAAGGAGCTACATGAAAGAGACCTTCTCCATGAGAGAGAGAGACCAGCTTGATAGAAGAGACGAGCTGCATGAGATATAGAGACCAGATCCATGAGAGAGAGTGACCAGCTCCATGTGAAAGTGAGACCAGCTAGATGAGAGAAGGACACAAAATCCTGGGGAGATACCATTTTCATGAGAGAGAGACAAGCTCTATGAGACAGAGCAGCTCCATGAGAGATACAGACCAGCTCCATGGGAGAGATTAGCTCAATGAGATACAGAATAGCACCATGAGACAGAGACCAGCTCCATGAGAGGGACAATCTCCCTGAGAGAGAGATACAAGCTCCATGAGAGAGAGGGACCAGCAACATGAGAGAGACCAGCTTCTTGAGAGAGAGCGACCAGCTTTATGAAAGAGACCAGCTCCATGATAGAGAGAGACCAGCTCCATGACAGAGACCAGCCCCATGAGAGAGAGATATAGGCTCCATGAGAGAGAGGGACCAGCTCCATGAGAGAGAAGCAAGCTCAATGACAGAAAGACAAGAATAATTAGAGAGAGAGACCAGCTCCATGAGAGAGAGATCAGCTCCATGAGAGAGAGAGAGACCACCAACATGTGAGATACCAGATCCCTGACAGAGATAATAGCTTCATGATGGAGACCAGCTTCCGGAGAAAGAGAGACCAGCTCCATGAGAGAGACCAGTTCAATGAGAGGAAGACCAGGTCCAAGAGAGAGAGATCAGATCCATGAGAGAGACTATCTCCCTGAGAGAGAGACCAGCTCTATGAGAGAGACCATCTCCCTGAGAGCGAGAGACCAGCTCCATGAGAGTGACCAGCTCCATGAGAGAGAGACCAGATCCATGAAAGAGAGAGACCAGCTCCATGAGAGAGAGAGAGAAGAGATCCATGAGAGAGAGAGAGACCAGTTCCATGAGAGAGACCAGCTGCATGAGAGTGAGACCAGCTCCATGAAAGAGAGACCATCTCCATTAGAGAGACAAGCTCCACGAGAGAGACCAGTTCCCTGAGAGAGAGATCAGCTCTATGGGAGAAAGGAGCTTCATTAGAGAGTGACTAGCTCTATGAGAGAGACCAGATTTATGAGAAAGATCAGCTCCATGAAAAAGAGAGACCAGCTCCATGAGGGAGACCAGCTTTATAAAAGACAGAAATCAGCTCCATGAGAGTGAGACACCAGCTGCATGAGAGAGACCAGCTCACTGAGAGAGAGACCAGCTCCATGAGACAGAGCAACTCCATGAGAGATAGAGACCAGCTCCATGGGAGAGATTAGCTCCATGAGAGACAGAATAGCACCATGAGAGAGAGACCAGCTCCATGAGAGGGACCATCTCCCTGAGAGAGAGATACAAGCTCCATGAGAGAGAGGGACCAGCAACATGAGAGAGACCAGCTTCTTGAGAGAGAGCGACCAGCTTTATGAAAGAGACCAGCTCCATGATAGAGAGAGACCAGCTCCATGACAGAGACCAGCTTCATGAGAGAGAGATATAGGCTCCATGAGAGAGAGGGACCAGCTCCATGAGAGAGAAACAAGCTCAATGACAGAAAGACAAGCATAATGAGAGAGAGAGACCAGCTCCATGAGAGAGAGTCAGCTCCATGAGAGAGAGAGAGACCACCCTCATGTGAGAGACCAGATCCCTGACAGAGATAATAGCTTCATTTTGGAGACCAGCTTCCAGAGAAAGAGAGACCTGCTCCATGAGAGAGACCAGTTCAATGAGAGTAAGACCAGGTCCAAGAGAGAAAGACCAGCTCCATGTGAACGAGAGACCAGCTAGATGAGAGAAGGACACCAGCTCCTGGGGAGATACCATTTTCATGAGATTGAGACAAGCTCCATGAGACAGAGCAGCTCCATGAGACAAAGCAGCTTAGTGAGAGATAAAGACCACCTCCATGGGAGAGATTAGCTCCATGAGAGACAGAATAGCACCATGATAGAGAGAGAGACCAGCTCCATTAGAGGGACCATCTCTCTGAGAGTGAGATACAAGGACCATGAGAAAGAGGGACCAGCACCATGAGAGAGACCAGCTTCCTGAGAGAGAGAGACCAGCTTTATGAAAGAGACCAGGTCCATGACAGAGAGAGACCAGCTCCATGACAGAGACCAGCTTTATGAGAGAGAGATATAGGCTCCACGAGAGAGAGGGACCAGCTCCATGAGAGAGAAACAATCTCAATGAATGAAAGACAAGCATAATAAGAGAGAGAGACCAGCTCCATGAGAGAGAGATCAGCTCCATGAGAGAGAGAAACCCTCATGTGAGAGACCAGATCCCTGACATAGATAATAGCTTCATGATAGAGACCAGCTTCTTGAGAAAGAGAGACCTGCTCCATGAGAGAGACCAGTTCAATGAGAGGAAGACCAGGTCCAAGAGAGAGAGATCAGATCCATGAGAGAGACCATCTCCCTGAGAGCGAGAGACCAGCTCTATGAGAGTGACCAGCTCCATGAGAGAGAGACCAGATCCACGAGAGAGAGAGACCAGCTCCATGAGAGAGAGAGAAGAGATCCATGAGAGAGAGAGACCAGTTCCATGAGAGAGACCAGCTCCATGAGAGTGAGACCAGCTCCATGAAAGAGAGACCATCTCCATGAGAGAGACAAGCTCCAGGAGAGAGACAAGTTCTCTGAGAGAGAGATCAGCTCCATGGGAAAAACGAGCTCCATTAGTGAGAGACCAGCTCTATGAGAGAGGCCAGCTTTATGAGAAAGATCAGCACCATGAAAGAGAGAGACCAGCTCCATGAGGGAGAACAGCTTTATGAGAGACAGAAATCAGCTCCATGAGAGTGAGACACCAGCTGCATGAGAGAGACCAGCTCCCTGAGAGAGAGAAACTAGCTCCATGAGAGAGACCTTCTCCATGAGAGAGAGAGAGACCAGCTCGATAGAAGAGACCAGCTGCATGAGATAGAGAGACAAGATCCATGAGAGAGAGACCAGCTCCATGAGAGAGACACCAGGTCCATGAGAGAGGGAGACCAGCTTCTGGAGAGATACCAGTTCTGTGAGAGAGAGACCAGCTCTATGAGGGAGAAAGACCTGCACCATTAAGAGTCCAGCTCCATGAGAGACAGACGAGCTTTCTCAGAGAGAGAGACCAGCTCCCTGAGAGAGACCATGTCCATGAGAGAAACTAGCTCCATGAGAGAGACCAGCTCCATGAGAGAGAGAGACCAGCTCCATGAGAGTGAGAGACCAGCCCCATTGGATAGACCAGCTCCATGGGAAAGATACCAGCTCCATGAGAGAGAGACCAGCTCAATGAGAGAGACCAGATACCTGAAAGAGAGACAACCTTCATGAGAGAGACCAGGTTCCGGAGAGAGTGAGACCAGCTCCATGAGTGAGAACAACTCAAAGAGAGAAAGAGCAGCTCCAAGAGAGAGAGAGAGACCAGCTCCATGAGAGAGAGAGACCAACTACAAGAGAGAGATAAAACAACTACTTGAGAGAGAGAGACCAACAACATGAGAGATAAAGACCAGCTCTATTAGAGAAATAGAATCAAGTTCCTGAGAGAGAGACCAGCTCCATGAGAGAGACCAGTTCCATGAGAAAGAGACCAGCTCCTTGAGAGAGACCAGCTTCGTGAGAGAAAGTTTCCAGCTCCATGAGAGAGACCAGCTCCATGACAGAGAGAACAGCTCCATGAGAGACAGAGAACAAATATATGAGAGAGTGACCAGCTTCCCGAGAAAAATAAAGTCCAGCTCTTTGAGAGAGAGACAAGCTCCATGAGACAGACCAACTCCATGAGAGAGAAACCAGGTCCATGAGAGAGACCAGCTCTGAACAAAGAGTCTAGCTCTATGAGAAAGACCAGCTTCCTGAGAGAGAGTCCAGCTCCATGAGAGAGACCAATTCCAAGAGAGAGAGAGACAAGCTTCATGAAAGAGAGCAGCGCCATGAGAGATAGACCAGCTCCCTGACAGAGAGAGACCAGTTCGGTGAGAGAGAGACCAGCTCCATGAGAGAGACCAGCTTTCTGAGAAAAAGAGTCCAGCTCCATGAAAGAGACCAGTTCATGAGAGAGAGACAAGCTCCATGAGAGAGACCAGCTTCGTGAGAGAAAGTTTCCAGCTCCATGAGAGAGACCAGCTCCATGAGAGAGAGACCAGCTCCATGAGAGAAAGAGAACAAATACATGAGAGAGTGACCAGCTTCACGAGAAAAATAAAGTCCAGCTCTTTGAGAGAGAGACAAGTTCCATGAGAGACACCAGCTCCATGAGAGAGAAACTAGGTTTATGAGGGCGACCAGCTCTGAACAAAGAGTCAAGCTCCATGAGAAAGACCAGCTTCATGAGAGAGATACCATCTCCATGAGAGAGACCAATTCCATGAGAGAGAGAGACAAGCTTCATGAAAGAGAGCAGCGCCATGAGAGACAGACCATCTCCCTGACAGAGAGAGACCAGTTCCATGAGAGAAAGAACAGCTCCATGAGAGAGACCAGTTTCTGAGAAAAAGAGTCCAGCTCCATGAGAGAGAACGGCTCCATGAGAGAGAGACCAGCTCCATGAGAGGAGACCAGCTCCATGAAAGAGAGCAGCGTCATTAGAAACAGACCAGCTCCCTGAGAGAGAGAGACCAGCTCCATGAGAGAGAGACAAGCTCTATGAGCGAGAGACCAGCTCCATGTGAGAGACTAGATCCCTGAAACAGAGAGCAGCTCCATGAGAGAGACATGGTCCCTGAGAGAGAGCAACCAGCTCCATGAGAATGAACAGCTCCATGAGAGAGAGACCAGCTCTATAAGATTGAGAGACAAGCTCCATTACAGAGAGAGAACATCTCCATGAGAGTGAGACAAGCTCCATGAGAGAGAGAGAAGCTCCATGAGAGACACCAGCTTCTAAAGAGAAAGAGACCAGCTTTATTAGAGACATTACCTCAATGAGAGAGAGACCAGCTTCATGAGAGAGGGAGAGACCAGCTCAATGAGAGAGACCAGCCCCATGTGAGAGACAGACAAGCTCTGTTGGAGAGACCAGCTCCATGAGAGACAGACCAGCTTCCTGAGAGGGAGAGAGCAGCTCGATGAGGGACAGACCAGCTCCATGAGAGAGACCAGCTCCCTGAGAGAGAGACCAGCTACATGAGAAAGACCTGCTTCCAGAAAGAGAGAGGCAAGCTGCATTAGATATATTAGCTCAATAAGAGAGATACCAGCTCCATGAGAGAGAGAGACCAGCTCCATGAAAGAGAGCAGCTCCATGAGAGAGAGAGACCAGCTCTATGGGAGAGAGCAGCGCCATGAGAGATAGACCAGCTCAATGAGATAGACCCCCTTCCTGAGAGAGAGAGACCAGCAACATGAGAGTGACCAGCTCCATGAGAGATAGACCAGATTTATGAGAGTGAGAGAACAACTCCACGAGAGAGAGAGACGAGCTCCATGAGAGATAGACCAGCTCCATGAGACAGAAACCAGCTCCATTAAACAGAGACAAGCTCCCTAGGAGAGACCAGATCCATAAGAGGGAGACCAGCTCCATGAGAGAGAGCAGCTCCATGAAAGAGTGAGACCAGCTCCATGAGAAAGACCATCTCCATAAGAGAGAGAGCACCTCAATGAGAGAGACCAGCTCCATGAGAGAGAGTAAGCAGCTTCATGAGTGGTACCAGCTCCATGAGAGAGACCAGATCCATGAGAGAGAGACCACCTCCATGAGAGAGAGAAATGCCCCAAGAGATAGACAAGCTCCATGAGAGATACCATCTCCATGAGAGAGACCCGCTCCTTGAGATAGAGAGACCTACTCCACCAGAGAGACCAGCTCCATGAGAGAGAGATAACTCCATGGGAGAGACCAGATCCATGAAAGAGAGACCAGCTCCATGAGAGAGACCAGCTTTATGAGAAAGAACAAAACCATGAAAGAGAGACACCAGCTCCATGAGGGAGACCAGCTCAATGAGAGATACAGCAGCACCATGAGAGAGACCAGCTTCCTGAATGAGAGAGACCAGCTATATGAGAGAAACCAGCTACATGAGAGACAGAGATCAGCTCCATGATAGTGAGAGTCCAGCTCCATGAGAGAGAGAGACCAGCTCCATGACAGACACCAGCTTTATAAGAGAGAGTTATAGGCTCCATGAGAGAGAGGGACCAGCTCCATGAGAGAGGAACAAGGTCAATGACAGAAAGACAAGCATAATGAGAGAGAGAGACCAGCTCCATGAGAGAGAGATCAGCTCCATGAGAGAGAGAGACCACCCTCATGTGAGAGACCAGATCCCTGACAGAGATAATAGCTTCATGATAGAGAACATCTTCTGGAGAAAGAGAGACCAGCTCCATTAGCGAGACCAGTTAAATGAGAGTAAGAACAGGTCTAATAGAGAGCGAACAGATCCATGAGAAAGACCATCTCCCAGAGAGAGACCAGCTCCATGAGAGAGATCAGTTCCCTGAGAGCGAGAGACCAGCTCTATGAGAGTGACCAGCTCCATGAGAGAGAGACCAGATCCATGAGAGAAAGAGACCAGCTCCATGAGAGAGAGAGAAGAGATACATGAGAGAGAGAGACAAGTTCCATGAGAGAGACCAGCTCCATGTGAGACCAGCTCCATGAAAGAGAGACCATCTCCATGAGAGAGCCAAGCTCCACGAGAGAGACCAGTTCCCTGAGAGAGAGATCAGCTCCATGGGAGAAACGAGCTCCATTAGAGAGAGACCAGCTGTATGAGAGAGACCAGCTTTATGAGAAATATCAGCTTCATGAAAGAGAGAGACCAGCTCCATGAGGGAGACCAGCTTTATGAGAGACAGAAATCAGCTCCATGAGAGTGAGACACCAGCTGCATGAGAGAGACCAGCTCCCTGAGAGAGAGAAACTAGCTCCATGAGAGAGACCTTCTCCATGAGAGAGAGAGTCCAGCTCGATAGAAGAGACCAGCTGCATGAGATAGAGAGACAAGATGCATGAGAGAGAGACCAGATCCATGAGAGAGACACCAGGTCCATGAGAGAGGGAGACCAGCTCCTGGAGAGATACCAGTTCTGTGAGAGAGAGACCAGCTCTATGAGGGAGAAAGACCTGCTCCATTAAGAGTCCAGCTCCATGAGAGACAGACGAGCTTTCTCAGAGAGAGAGACCAGCTCCCTGAGAGAGACCATATCCATGAGAGAAACTAGCTCCATGAGAGAGACCAGCTCCATGAGAGAGAGAGACCAGCTCTATGAGAGTGAGAGACCATGCCCATTGGATAGACCAGCTCCATGGGAAAGATACCAGCTCCATGAGAGAGAGACCAGCTCAATGAGAGAGATCACATACCTGAAAGAGAGACAACCTACATGAGAGAGACCAGGTTCCGGAGAGAGTGAGACCAGCTCCATGAGTGAGAACAACTCAAAGAGAAAAAAAGCAGCTCCAAGAGAGAGAGAGACCAGCTCCATGAGAGAGAGAGACCAACTACAAGAGAGAGATAAAACAAAAACCTGATAGAGACAGACCAACAACATGAGAGATAAAGACCAGCTCTATTAGAGAAATAAAATCAAGTTCCTGAGAGAGAGACCAGCTCCATGAGAGAGACCAGTTCCATGAGAGAGAGACCAGCTCCATGAGAGAGACCAGCTTCGTAAGAGAAAGTTTCTAGCTTCATGAGAGAGACCAGCTCCATGAGAGAGAGACCAGCTCCATGAGAGACAGAGAACAAATACATGAGAGAGTGACCAGCTTCACGAGAAAAATAAAGTACAGCTCTTTGAGAGAGAGACAAGGTCCATGAGAGAGACCAGCTCCATGAGAGAGAAACCAGGTCCATGAGAGAGACCAGCTCTGAACAAAGAGTCCAGCTCCATGAGAAAGACCAGCTTCCTGAGAGAGAGACCAGCTCCATGAGAGAGACCAATTCCATGAGAGAGAGAGACAAGCTTCATGAAAGAGAGCAGCGCCATGAGAGACAGACCAGCACCCTGAAAGAGAGAGACCAATTCTATGAGAGAGAGAACAGCTTAATGAGAGAGACCAGCTTTCTGAGAAAAAGAGTCAAGCTCCATGAGAGAGACCAGTTCCATGAGAAAGAGACCAGCTACATGAGAGAGACCAGCTTTGTGAGAGAAAGTTTCCAGCTCCATGAGAGAGAGCAGCTCCATGAGAGAAAGAGAACAAATACATGAGAGAGTGACCAGCTTCACGAGAAAAATAAAGTCCAGCTCTTTCAGAGAGAGACAAGCTCCATGAGAGAGAACAGCTCCATGAGAGAGAAACCAGGTCCATGAGGGAGACCAGCTCTGAACAAAGAGTCCAGCTCCATGAGAAAGACCAGCTTCATGAGAGAGAGACCAGCTCCATGAGAGAGACAAATTCCATGAGAGAGAGAGACAAGCTTCATGATAGAGAGCAGTGCCATGAGAGAGAGACCAGCTCCCTGACAGAGAGAGACCAGTTCCATGAGAGAAAGACCAGCTCCATGAGAGAGACCAGCTTTTTGAGAAGAAGAGTCCAGCTCCATGAGAGAGACTGGCTACATGAGAGGGAGTCCAGCTCCATGAGAGGAGACCAGTTCCATGAAAGAGAGCAGCGCCATGAGAAACAGACCAGCTCCCTGAGAGAGAGAGACCAGCTCCATGAAAGAGAGACAAGCTCTATGAGAGAGAGACCAGCTCCATGTGAGAGACTAGATCCCTGAAACAGAGACCAGCTCCATGAGAGAAGCATGGACCCTGAGAGAGAGCAACCAGCTCCATGAGAATGAACAGCTCCATGAGAGAGAGACCAGCTCTATGAGATTGAGAGACAAGCTCCATTAGAGAGAGAGAACAGCTCCATGAGAGAGAGACAAGCTCCATGAGAGAGACAGAAACTCCTTGAGAGACACCAGCTTCTAAAGAGAAAGAGACCAGCTTTATTAGAGACATTACCTCAATGAGAGAGAGACCAGCTCCATGAGAGAGCGAGAGACCAGCTCAATGAGAGAGACCAGCCCCTCGAGAGAGACAGACCAGCTTCCTGAGAGGGAGAGAGCAGCTCGATGAGGGAGAGACCAGCTCCATGAGAGAGACCAGCTTCCTGAGAGAGAGACCAGCTCCATGAGAAAGACCTGCTTCCAGAAAGAGAGAGGCAAGCTGCATTAGATATATTAGCTCAATGAGAGGGATACCAGCTCCATGAGAGAGAGAGACTAGATCCATGAAAGAGAGCAGCTCCATGAGAGAGAGAGACCAGCTCTATGGGAGAGAGCAGCGCCATGAGAGAGAGACCAGCTCAATGAGATAGACCAGCTTCCTGAGAGAGAGAGACCAGCTACATGAGAGTGACCAGCTCCATGAGAGATAGACCAGATTTATGAGAGTGAGAGAACAACTCCATGAGAGAGAGAGAGACGAGCTCCATGAGAGAGAGACCAGCTCCATGAGACAGAAACCAGCTCCCTTAAACAGAGAGACAAGCTCCCTAAGAGAGACCAGATCCATGAGATGGAGACCAGCTCCATGAGAGAGAGCAGCTCCATGAAAGAGAGAGACCAGCTCAATGAGAAAGACCAGCTCCATAAGAGAGAGACCACCTGAATGAGAGAGACCAGCTCCATGAGAGAGAGTAAGCAGCTTCATGAGTGGTACCAGCTCCATGAGAGAGACCAGATCCATGAAAGAGAGACCACCTCCATGAGAGAGAGAAATGCCCCAAGAGATAGACAAGCTCCACGAGAGATACCATCTCAATGAGAGAGACCCACTTCTTGAGATAGAGAGACCAGCTCCACCAGAGAGACCAGCTCCCTGAGAGAGAGATTGCTACATGGGAGAGACCAGCTTTATGAAAGAGAGACCAGCTCCATGAGAGAGACCAGCTTTATGAGAAAGAACACCTCCATGAAAGAGAGACACCAGCTCCATGAGGGAGACCAGCTCTATGAGAGAGACAGCAGCTCCATGAGAGAGATCAGCTTCCTGAAATAGAGAGAACAGCTCCATGAGAGAGACCAGCTCCATGAGAGACAGAGATCAGCTCCATGATAGTGAGAGTCCAGCTTCATGAGAGAGAGCAGCTCCCTCAGAGAGAAACCAGCTTCATGACAGAGACCAGCTCATTGAGAGAGAGATCAGCTCCAAGAGAGACAGATCAGCTCTATGACAGAGACCAGCTCCATCATAAATAGAGACAAGATCCATGGAAGAAACCAGCTGCATGTGAGAGATACCAGTTCCCTGTGCAAGAGAGATGAACTCCCTGACAGAGAAAGACTAGCTTTATTAGAGAGAGAGAGACTAGCTCCATGAGAGAGAAATCAGCACCATGAGAGAGAGACCAGCGCCATGAGAGAGGGAGACCAGCTCCCTTAGAGATACCAGCTCCCTGAGAGAGAGACCAGCTCCATGAGAGATACCAGCTTCCAGAGAGACAGAAAGACCATCGTTATGAGAGAAATTAGCTCAATGAGAAAGAGTCCAGGTACATGAGAGAGAGAGAAGAGCTCCATGAGAGAAACAAGCTCCATAAGAGAGAAAGACCAGCTATATTAGAGAGACCAGGTCCATGAGAGACAGACCAGTTCCCTGAGAGAGAGAGACCACCTCCATGAGAGAGACCAGCTACATGAGAGAGACCAGCATTTTGAGAGAGAGTCCAGCTCCATGAGAGGTATTAGCTCAATGAGAGAGAGGCGAGCTCCATGAGAGAGAAAGACCATCTGCATGGGAGAGAGAAGCGCCATGAGAGACAGACAAGCTTCCTGAGAGAGTGAGACCATCTCCATGAGTAAGACAAGATCCACGAGAGAGAGACCAGCTCCATGAGAAAGACCAGATCCCTGAAACAGAGACCAGCTCCATGAGACATAGAGCTCCGTTAGAGAAAGAGACCAGCTCCATGAGAATTACCCGCTCCATGAGAGAGAGACCAGCTCCATGAGAGAGAGAGACCAGCTCCATGAGAGAGAGATTAGCTACCTGAGAAAAACAAGCTTCATGAGAGAGACCTTCTCCATGAGACAGAGACCACCTCCATGAGAGAGAAAGACAAGCACCCTGAGAGATACAAGCTCCATGAAACAGAGACCAGCTCCTGGAGAGATACCAGTTCTTTGAGAGAGAGACCACCTCTATGAGGGAGAAAGGCCAGCTCCATAAAGAGTCCAGCTTCATGAGAGACAGACGAGATTTCTCAGAGAGAGAGACCAGCTCCCTGAGAGCGACCATGCCCATGAGAGAAACTAGCTCCATGAGAGAGACCAGCTCCATGAGAGAGAGAGACCAGCTCCATGAGAGTGAGAGGCCAGCCCCATTGGAGAGACCAGCTCCATGAAAGCGAGAGACCAGCTCCATGGGAAAGATACCAGCTCCATGAGAGAGACACCAGCTCAATGAGAGATACAAGATACCTGAAAGAGAGACAAACTTCATGAGAGAGACCAGTTTCCAGAGAGAGTGAGACCAGCCCCATGAGTGAGAATAACTCACAGAGAGAAAGAGCAGATCCAACAGAGAGAGAGAGACCAGCTTCATGAGAGAGAAAGACCAACTACAAGAGAGAGATAAAACAACTACTTGAGAGAGAGAGACCAACAACATGGGAGAGAATGACCAGCTCTATTAGAGAAATAGAGTCAAGTTCCTGAGAGAGAGACCAGCTCCATGAGAGAGACCAGTTCCATGAGAGAGAGACCAGCTCCATGAGAGAGACCAGCTTCGTGAGAGAAAGTTTCCAGCTCCATGAGAGAGACCAGCTCCATGAGAGAGAGACCAGCTCCAGGAGAGAAAGAGAACAAATACATGAGAGAGTGACCAGCTTCACGAGAAAAATAAAGTCTAGCTCTTTGAGAGAGAGACATACTCTATGAAAGAGACTACTTCCATGAGAAAGAAACCAGGTCCATGAGGGAGACCAGCTCTGAACAAAGAGTCCAGCTCCTTGAGAATGACCAGCTTCATGAGACAGAGACCAGCTCCATGAGAGAGACCAAATCCATGAGAGAGAGAGAGAGTCAAGCTTCATGAAAGAGAGCAGCGCCATGAGAGTCAGACCAGCTCCCTGACAGAGAGAGACCAGTTCCATGACAGGGAGACAAGCTCTATGAGAGAGACCAGCTTTCTGAGAAAAAGGGTCCAGCTTTATGAGAGAGACCGGCTCAATGAGAAAGAGACCAGCTCCATGAGAGGAGACCAGCTCAATGTTAGAGACTAGATCCCTGAAACAGAGACCAGCTCCATGACAGAGACATGGTCTCTGAGAGAGAGCAACCAGCTCCATGAGAATGAACAGCTCCATGAGAGACAGTCCAGGTCTATAAGATTGAGAGACAAGCTCCATTAGAGAGATAGAACAGCTCCATGAGAGAGAGACAAGCTCCATGAGAGAGAGAGAAGCTCCATGAGAGACACCAGTTTCTAAAGAGAAAGAGACCAGCTTTATTAGTGACATTACCTCAATGAGAGAGAGACCAGCTACATGAGAGAGGGAGAGACCACCTCAATGAGAGAGACCAGCCCCATGTGAGAGACAGACAAGCTCTGTTGGAGAGACCAGCTCCATGAGAGACAGACCAGTTCCCTGAGAGAGAGAGAGCAGCTCGATGAGGGAGAGACCAGCTCCATGAGAGAGACCAGCTCCCTGAGAGAGAGACCAGCTCCATGAGAAAGACCAGCTTCCAGAAAGAGAGAGGCAAGCTCCATTAGATATATTAGCTCAAGGAGAGAGAGACCAGCTCCATGAGAGAGAGACCAGCTCCATGAGAGAGAGAGACCAGCTCCATGAGGGAGAGCAGCTCCATGAGAGAGAGAGACCAGCTCTATGGGAGAGAGCAGCGCCATGAAATATAGACCAGCTCCATGAGAGAGACCAGCTTCCTGAGAGAGAGAGACCAGCTACATGAGAGTGACAGAAAGCTGAGGTGGGAGCCTGGGGTGCAGAAGGACTGTTAAAGAGAGTAGAGCTTAAAGACTGGCGTGCAGAAGTCTGTTTCAGAGAGAAGAGATTGGAGACTGGGGTGCAGAAAGATTTTGCAGAGAGCAGAGGTTGGAGACTTAGATGAAAAAACTGCTGCAGAGAGCAGAATTTGAAGACTGGGGTGCAGAAGCATATTACAGCGAGCAAAGGTTGGAGACTGTGATTAAGAAGGACTGCTGCAGTGAGCAGAATTTAGAGACTGGGGTGCAGAAGGATTGTTACAGAGAGCAGAGGTTGGATACTGGGGTGCAGAAGTACGTTTGCAAAGATCAGAAGTTTGAGATTTGGGTGCAGAAGGAACTGTTGCAGAGAGCAGAGGTTGGAGACTGAGGTGCAGAAGCACTGTTACAGAGAGTAGAGGTTGGAGACTGAGGTGCAGAAGGACCCTTGCAAAGAGCAGAGGTGGGAGACTGAGGCGCAGAAGTATTGTTACAGAGAGGAGATGTTGGAGACTGGGGTGCCGATGGACTGTTATATAGAGCAGAGTTTAGAGACTGAGTTTCAGAAGGATCTTACAGAGAGCAGAGTTTGGAGACTGAGGTGCAGGTGGACTGTTACAGAGAGCAGTGCTTAGAGACTGAGGTGCAGAAGGATCTTGCAGAGAGCAGAAGTGTCATACTGAGGTGCAGATGGACTGTTACAGAGAGCTGACTTTGGAGACTGAGGTGCAAAGGAATAGATACAGAGAGCAGAGGTTTGAGACTGTGTTTTAGAAGGATCCTACAGAGAGCAGAGGTTGAAGAGTGAAGTGCAGAAAAACTGTTACAGAGAGTAGAGGTTGGAGACTGAGGTGCAGAAGACCGTTGCAGAGAACAGAGTTTGGAGACTGAGATGGAGAAGGCTTGTTACAGAGAGTAGAGTTTGGAGACTTGGTACAGAAGGACTGTTGCAGGGAGCAGAGGTTGGAGACTGGGGTGCAGAAGGACTGTTTTAGGGAGCAGAGGATGGAGACTGGGCTGCAGAAG
The DNA here is from genome assembly GCF_052094955.1 of Ictidomys tridecemlineatus. NCBI lineage: Eukaryota > Metazoa > Chordata > Mammalia > Rodentia > Sciuridae > Ictidomys > Ictidomys tridecemlineatus. The sequence continues at coordinate 39,937 of NW_027521452.1, forward strand.
GAATGTTGCAGAGAGCAGAGTTTGGAGACGAAGGTGCAGAAGGACTCTTATAGAGAGCAGAAGTTGGAGACTGGGGTGTAGAAAAAATGTTGCAGAGAGCAGAGTTTGGAGACTGAGGTGCAGAAAAACTCTTAGAGAGAGCAGAAGTTGGAGACTGAGTGGCAGAAAGACTGTTGCAGAGATCAGAGTTTGGAGACTTGGGTGCAGTAGGATCATTGCAGAGAGGTGAGTTTGGAGACTAAGGTACAGAAGAAAAGTTGCAGAGAGCAGAGGTTGGAGACTGGGGTGCAGAAGGCCTGCTACAGAGAGCAAAGTTTTGAGACTGGCGTGCAGAAGGCCTGATACAGAGAGGAGAGTTTGGAGACTGGGGTGCAGAAGGACTATTATAGAGAGCAGAGTTTGGAGTCTGAGGTGCAGAAGGATAGATACAGAGAGCAGTGGTTTAAGACTGGGGTTCAGAAGGACTGATACAGAAACAGAGTTTGGAGACTGTTGTGCAGAAGGTCCCTTACGGAGAGCAGAGGTTGGATACTGTGGTACAGAAGGACTGTTACAGAGAGCAGATGTTGGAGAATAGGGAGCAGAAGGACTGTAACAGAGAACAGAGGTTAGAGACTGGGGTGTTTCAGGACATTTGCAAAAATCAGAGGTTAAAGAATGGGGTGGAGAAGGAATGTTAAAGAGACCAGAGTTTGGATACTGGAGTACAGAAGGATCTTACAGAGAGCAGAGGTTGGATACTTTGGTGCAGAAGGACTGTTTAAGAGAGCAGAGGTTGGAGACTGGGGTGGAGAAAGACTGTTGCAAAGAGCAGAGGTTGGAGACTGGGGTGCATAAGGAATGTTGCAGAGAGCAGAGTTTGGAGACTGGAGTGCAGAAGGACTGTTGCGGAGAGCAGAGGTTTGAGACTGACGTGCAGAAGTCTTGTTACATAGAGTAGAGGTTGGAGACTGAGGGGCAGAAGGATTGTTACAGAGATCAGAGTTTGCAGAATGGGGTACAGAAGGACTGTTGCAGAGAGAAGAGGTTGGAGACTGGGGTGCAGAAGGACTGTTGCAGAGAGCAGAGGTTGGAGACTGGGGTGCAGAAGGACTGTTGCAGGGATCAGAGATTGGATACTGGGGTGCAGCAGGACTGTTTCAGAGAGCAGAAGATGGAGACTGGGCTGCAGAAGGAATGTTGCAGAGAGCAGAGGTTGGAGAATGTGGTGCAAAATCCTGTTACATAGAGCAGAGGTTGGACACTGGAGTGCAGAAGGATCAATGAAATAAGCAGAGCTTGGAGACAGGAGTGCAGAAGGATCATACAGAGAGCAGAAGTTGAAGACTGAGTTGCAGAAGGATTGTTTCAGTTATCAGAGGTTGGAAACTGGGGTGCAGTAGGATCATTTCAGAGAGCAAAGTTTAGAGACTGGGGTGAAGAAGGATCGTTGCAGAGAGCAGAGGTTGGAAACTGGGGTGCAGAAGGCCTGCTACAGAGAGCAGAGTTCTGAGACTGGAGTGCAGAAGGCCTGTTACAGAGAGGAGAGTTTGGAGACTGGGGTGCAGAAGGACTGTTATAGAGAGCAGAGTTTGGAGACTGAGTTCCTGAAAGATTTTACAGAGAGCAGAGGTTTGAGACTGAGGTTCAGGTGGACTGTTACAGAGAGCAGTGGTTGGAGACTGTGGTGCAGAAGGACTGTTGCAGAGAGCAGAGGATGAATACTGAGGTGCAGAATGACTCTTAGAGAGAGTAGAATTTGGAGACTGGGGTACAGAAGGACTGATACAGAAAGCAGAGTTTGGAGTCTGGGCTGCAGAAAGACGTTTACATAGAGCAGAGTTTGAAGACTGCAGTATCGTAGGACTGTTGCAGAGAGCAGAGTTTGGAGACTGAGGTGCAGAAGGATAGATAAAGAGAACAGAGGTTGGAGACTGGGGTTCAGAAAGACTGATACAGAAAGCAGAGTTTGGAGACTAAGGTGTAGAAGGAGTGTTACAGAGATTACAGTTTGGAGATTCAGTTGCAGAAGGACTGTTACAGAAAGCAGAGTTTTGACATTCGGGTGCAGAAGGACTTTTACAGAGAGCAGATGTTGGAGACTGTGGTATAAAACTGTTATCCAGAGCAGATGTTAAAGACTGGAGTGCAGAAGGACTCTTACATAGAGCACTGGTTGGAGACTGTGGTGCAGAAGGATAGATACAAAGAACTCAGGTTGGAGACTGGGGTTCAGAAGGACTGATACAGAAAGCAGAGGTTGGAGACTGGGGTGTAGAAGGACCGTTACGAAGAGCAGAGGTTGTAGACTGCGGTACAGAAGGACTGTTACAGAGAGCAGATGTTCGAGATTGGGGAGCAGAAAGACTGTTGTAGAGGACAGAGGTTGGAGACTGGGTTGGAGAAGGAATGTTACAGAGAGCAGAGTTTGGAAACTGGTGTGCAGATAGATCTTACAGAGAGCAGAGGTTGGAGACTGTGGTGCAGAAGAACTGTTGCAGAGAGCACACATTGGAGACTGGGGTCAAAAAGGATCATTGAAGAGAGCAGAGTTTGGAGACTGGGGTGAAGAAGGACTGTTACAGGAGAAGAGTTTGGAGACTGGTGTGCAGCAGGACTGTTGCAGAGAGCAGAAGTTGGAGACTTGGGTGGAGAAGAATCATTGAAGAGAGAAAAGCTTGGAGACTGTTGTGCAGAAGGACTCTTACAGAGTGCAGAGTTTAAAGACTTGGTTTCAAAAGGATCTTACAGAGATCAGATTTAGGAGACTGAGGTGCAGAAGGACTGTTACAGAGAGCAGAGGTTGGATACAGGGGTGCAGAAGAATCTTACAGAGATCATAGGTTGAAGAGTGAAGTGCAGAAGGACTGTTGCAGAGAGCAGATGTTGGAGACTGGGATGCAGAAGGATCTTTGCAGAGAGCAGAGGTTGGACACTGGGGTGCAGAAGGACTGTTACACAGAGCAGATGTTGGAGACTGGGGTGAAGAAGGACTGTTGCAGGGAGCAGATGTTGGAGACTTGGGTGCAGACGGACTGTTGCAGATAGCAGATTTTCAAGACTGGGGTGCAGAAGACTGATACAGAAAGCAGAGGTTGGAGACTGGGGTGGAGAAGGACCGTTACAGAGAGCAGACTTTGGAGACTGCAATACAGGAGGACTGTAGGAGAGAGAAGAGGTCTGAGACTGGAGTTGAGAAGAACTGTTTAGAGTGCAGAAGTTCGAGACTGGGGTGCAGAAGAACTGTTGCATAGAGCAGAGTTTGGAGACTGTGGTGCAGAAGAACTGTCGCAGATCACAGAAGTTGGAGACTGAGTTGCAGAAAGAATGTTACAGAGAGCTAATGTTGGAGACTGGGGTGCAGAATTACTAATAAAAAAAAGCAGAGGTTTAAGACTGGGGTGCAGAAGGACCGTTACAGAGAGCAGAGGTGGGAGGCTGCAGTACAGAAGGAATGTTACACAGAGCAGAGTTTGGAGACTAGGGTACAGAAGGACTGTTGCAGAGAGCAGATGTTGTAGACTGTTGTTCAGAAGAACTGTAGTAGACAGCAGAGGTTAGAGAATGGCGTGCAGAAGTAAGGTTGCAGAGAGCAGAGTTTGGAAACAGTGGTGCAGAAGGACTGATACAGAAAGCAGAGGTTTGAAACTGGTGTGCAGAAGGACTGTTACAGAGAGCAGAGGTTGAAGACTGCAGTACAGAAGGACTGTTACAGAGCAGATGTTGGAGCCTGGGGAGCAGAAGGACTGTAGCAGAGAACAGAGTTTGGAGACTGGGGTGCAGCAGGGCCGGTGCAGAATTCAGAGGTTGTAGACTGTTGTGGAAAAGGAATGTTACAGAGAGCAGAGTTTGAAAACTGAGATGCAGAATGATTTTACAGAAAGGTTGGAGACAGGGGTGCAGAGGGACTGTTGAGGAGAGCAGTGGTTGGAGACTGAGGTGCAAAAAGACTGTTACAGAGAGTAGAGGTTGGAGATTGGGGTGCACAAGACCTGTTACAGACAGCAGAGGTTGGAATCTGGGGTGCAGAATAACTGTTACACAGAGCAGAGTTTTTAGACAAGATTTCAGAAAGATCTTAGAGAGAGCAGAGATTGTAGACCTAGGTGCAGCAGGAATGTTACAGAGAGCAGAGGTTGGAGACTGGGGTGCAGAAGGCATGTTGTGGAGAGGAGAGTTTGGAAAATGGGTGCAGAAAGACTGTTAGAGAGGGCAGAGTTGGGAGACTGGGTTCCAGAAGGATCTTAAAGAGAGCAGATGTTGGAGTCTGGGGTGCAGAAGGTTTGTTACAGAGAGCAGAAGTTGGAGAATGGGGTGCAGAAGGACTGCTACAGATAGCAGAGTTTAGAGACAGGGGTGCAGAAGGCCTGTTGCAGAGAGCAGAGTTTTGAGACTGGGGTGCAAAAGGACTGTTACAGAGCAAAGATTTTTGAGACTGGGTTTAAAAAAATCTTACAGAGAGCAGAGGTTTGAGACTGAGGTGCAGAAGGACTGTTGCAGAGAGCAGATGTTGGAGACTGCAGTACAGAAGGACTTTTTCAGAGAGCAGAGGTTTGAGACTAGGGTACACAAAGACTTTTTCAGAGAGCAGATTTTGGAGACTGTTGTTCAGAAGGACTGTTGCAGAGAGCAGAAGTTGGAGAATGTGTGCAGAAGGACTTTTGCAGAGAGCAGAGGTTGGAGACAGAGGTGCAGAAGGACGGATAAAGAAAGCAGAGGTTTGTTCACAATAAAAATAAATAAATAAATAAATAAATAAAAAAAAGAAAGCAGAGGTTAGAGACTGGTGTGCAAAAGGACCTTTACAGAGATCAGAGTTAGGAGACTGTGGCACAGAAGGACTATTACAGAGAGCAGAGTTTGGAGACTGGGGAGCAGAAGGACTGTTGCGGAATACAGAGTTTTGAGACTGAGGTGCAGCAGGATTGTTGCAGAAAGCAGAGGTTGGAGAATGGCATGGAGAAGGAATATTAAGAGAGCAGATTTTGGAAACTGGGGTGCAGAAGTGAGGTGATCCGCCTCTGCTGCTTATGCAGATTATGGTTGCCATTACAAGATGGCGCTGGCTCTGCTGTGGTATGTGACAAACAACTCCTTATTTGGGAGAGTTGGTGCATGATTTTTCAGCACCCTATGAGAAAGTTCCACGTGGCAGCTTCGTATTGGGTCTTGAGATGCTATATTAAGGCTGGGAGGGGCATCCGAGGAATCAGTAGAAGAAATATCAAGGGCCTGAATAAACCGCTGAAAGAAGATTCCCGAGTTGCATCTTTTTCGCGGGCAAGGGGTGGTGACAAGTGGTGCCGAAACCCGGGAAGCAGAACTTTCAGCAGTCAGGGGTGGGGCACCGGTTAGTCCCAGGTAAGTGGGATCCGAGATCAAAGTGGGGCGCTCCTCGGTAATTAAAGAGAGAGCGGGGAAAAAATAATAAATAAGACGCTCCTCTGTAAATAGAGAGCGGGGAAAAATAATAAAATAAGACGCTCCTCTGTAAATAAGGAGAGAGCGGGGTTTTGTACTTTCACATTCTTTACACTGCTTGGAACAGTATGGGTGCTTCTTCCTCAAGCCCAATTTTGCTGGCCTTGGACGGGTTAGTGCGTTTTAAGGGACTTAAAGTGAAGCGGAGCACATTACAGAGGTTTTTAGAAGAGACTGACTCTGTAGCTCCTTGGTTTGCTTTTTCAGGGAGTTTCACGATTCCCAGTTGGGACAAATCAGGGAAAGATCTGGATTTCACTTACAAACAAGGAACTTTAAAGGGCGGTACCATTCCGCTTTGGAAATTAGTGAGGGGGTGTATAATGGATGGTAAATGCCAGAAAGCTGTGAGCAAGGGTCAGGCCGTTCTTGAGCAATTGCATGAAGAAAAATCGGAGGGGTCACATAGCGAGGTAGCAGAAAGTATTAGGAGTAGCAGAAAGTATTAGGAGTAAGAGTGGTGAACAGACAAGGGAGTCTGAAGTTAAACAGGAGAAGGCTCTATCCGGACTTGACTGAGTTAAAAACTCCCAAGGACACAAGTAGCTCGGACAGTTCTGAGGAATTGGACAAGTTATTACAACAATTACGTAAGACTAAGATAAAAAAGAAAACAATGGGAAACAACAGATGTAAAAGCCTGCTGTGAGAAGGGTAATAAATCCAGTTCTGGGGAGGAAGTTGAGAATCTAGAGGAGGAGCCAGTACTTGATGCTGCTCCACCCTTCCCCACGCCTCCAGTAGTTCCGCCCCCATATGTGGGTGGAGTCCAAGGCTCCGGGAGGACTTTTCATCCTCAAGTTTGGAGAACAGTTAATACAGACATGGGACTAGCATACCCATTTTTTCAGGACAATAATAGGGGAAGGTACCATGAGCTTTTAGATTTTAAAATAATTAAAACCTTGGCAGAATCCGTCTGTACTTATGGCATAGATGCTGCTTTCACCCTTACTCAGGTGGAAGGACTGACCAGATTCTGCATGACCCCCTCAGATTGGGCTGGCTTAGTCCAAGCCTGTGTCTCCCTGGGAAAATATCTAGATTGGTGAGCATTCATGTTAGAGGGTGCAGTAGAACAGGCTGCTCAAAATCACAGCAGCTATAGTGATAGCCGTAGCAGTGTCTGCTGCTGCAGCAGTTACGGCCGGAGTAGCCATGGCCAGTCAAGTACAAACTGCTGCCACTATTAATAATGTTATTCAACAAACTTCCACCATACTCGAATCTCAACATAAAATTAATCAACATATTTTGTCAGGGATTTTGGCTGCTAACTAAAAAACAGATATACTTCAAGTTCAGCTAAAAGAATATTCTGACCTGGTACTTTTGGGTTGCACTGACCAACGTGCGCATTTGTGTATAACCTCTGTCAGATTTAATGATTCCAGGAATGCTTCCCACATCATCGGTGAATATTTGGCCGGAAATTGGTCCATGACAGCGGAAGAGCTGATCCAGTATCAACTGACTCAGATAGCTGTCTTGAATAACACCCTTGTTGATCCCGTGACTTTGGGTCAATTCACTAATTGGATATCTTCTACTTTTTCCTTTTTTAAAGAGAGAGTGGGAGTAGGCATTTTTGGTACTATGTGTTGCTTTGGTGTGATTCTTTGTTTGTGGTTTCTCTGTCGCCTCAAGTCCCGCAGTGCTCACGATAAGGCTATGATCATACAAGCACTTGCAGTTTTAGAAAATGCCAACTCACCTCAAGTCTGGCTTGCGCATCTTAAACAGTAAATCTTTGACATGGTCATTGCACCCCAAGTTATTATACCATTGCACTGGGATTGACATGTCTTTCCTCGTTATTCTTTTAGTGTTGGATAGCCCTTGCACTCTGCCGGTCTTGCTACCATTGCACACAGATACGTTTCAACACTAGTGCCTTTGACATGGTCGTTGCACCCCAAGTTATTCTAACATTGCACTGGGTTCGACATGTCCTTCTTTTGTCTTTCTTCTAGTGCTGGAAAGACCTTGCACTCTGCAGGTCTTGTTGCCATTGCACGCAGAAGGGTTTCCAAACTGGTCTTTAGCTATGGCTTTAAAGCCCGTGCCTTTCTCTCAGGGTGTCGCCAACTTAATTGTGGTTGTCCTACAGAGGTAGTCCCAGCTACCCCCTTTTGTTCACCATCGTCACGATACAGGATGCGAGGCAAGGCACTGCACTTGAGTGATCCCGCAGTGGACCAGGTCCTCAAGGAGAGCATGTCCTATTGCATGCGGGTTTGACGCGTCCACATCCCGCCCCACGAAAAAAGGCGTCGGCTGATATGGATTCAGATCTGGGGAAGGCGCCTCATTAGGACTGAGCCATACTATGCAGCCATTCTGCACAGTGGGATAGGACCTCTACTCTCGCCTGTATTGTTTTAAGAAAACAGAAAGGGGAAACTGTGGTGAGCCACGTCTGCCACTTATGCAGATTATGGTCGCCATTACAAGATGGCGCTGGCTCCGCTGTGGTAAGTGACAAACAACTCCTTATTTGAAAGAGTTGGCGCATGGTTTTTCAGCACCCTATGAGAAAGTTCCACGTGGCAGCTTTTCATTGGGGCTTGAGATGCTATATTAAGGTTGGAAGGGGCATCCGAAGAATCAGTAGAAGAAATATTAAGGGCCTGAATAAACTGCTGAAAGAAGATTCCCGAGTTGCTTCTTCCTTGCGGGCAAGGGGTCGCGAAACAGAAGGATCTTTCAGAGAGCAGAGGTTGGAGACTGAGGTGCAGAAGGATCGTTCCTAAAGGAGAGTTTGGACACTGGGGTGAAGAAGGACTTTTGCAGAGAGCAGATGTTGGAGACTGGGGTGCAGAAGGATTGTTTAGAGAGCAGATGTTTGAGACTGGGGTGCAGAACGACACTTGCAGAGAGCAGAGGATGAAGACTGAGGTGGAGAAGGACTGTTTTAGAGAAAGAGGTTGGATACTGGGGTAGAGAAAATTGTTGCAGAGAGCAGAGGTTTAAGACTGAGGTACAGAAAGATCGTTTCAGACAGCAGAGGTGGAGACTTGGCTGCAGAAGGACTCTTACACAGAGAACACGTTGCAGACTGGGTTACAGAAGGAATGTTGCAGACAGCAGAGGTTGGAGACTGGGGTGCATAATGACTGTTGCAGATAGCAGAGTTTGGATATGAGGTTCAGAAGGACTGTTCCAGAAAGCAGAGTTTGTAGACTGGGGAGCAGAAGGACTGATACAGAAAGCAGAGGTTGGAGACTGGGGTGCAGAAGGACAATTTCAGAGAGCAGAGTTTGGAGAATGTGGTACAGAACGACTGTTACAGAGAGCAGAGGTTGGCAACTGGAGCGCAGAAGGAGTGTTTCAAAGAACAGAGGTTGGAGACTGAGGTGCAGAATCCCTGTTATGAAGAGCAGAGTTAGGAGAAGGGCTTCAGAAGGACTGTTACAGATGGCAGAGTTTGGAGACTTGGATGCAGAAGGATTTTACAGAGAACAGGTGTTGGAGACTGAGGTGCAGAAGAACTGTTACAGAGAGTAGAGATTGGAGACTGAGTTTCAGAAAGATAGTTGCAGACAACAGAAGTTGGAAACTGGGGTGCAGAAGGATCGTTGCAGACAGCAGAGTTTCTAGACTGAGATGCAGAAGGACTGTTACTCAGAGCAGAGGTTGAAGACTGAGGTGAAGAAGGACAGTTACAGAGAGCAGCTGTGGGAGACAGGGATGCAGGACTAATACAGAGCAAAAGTTCATGACTGAGGTACAGAAGAACTGTTACAGAGAGCAGAGATTTGAGACTCGGGTGCAGAAAGATTATTGCAGAGAGCAGGGTTTTCAGACTGAGGTACACAAAAACTGTTGCAGAGAGCAGATGTTGGAGATTGGGGTGCACAAGGACTGTTGCAGATAGCAGAGTTTGGAAACTGGGGTGAAGAAAGACTGTTGCAGGGAACAGGTATTGGAGACTTGGGTGCAGAAGGACTTTTGCAGAGAGTAGATATTGGAGACGGAGG
>NW_027521452.1:49576-82547 GCF_052094955.1 Ictidomys tridecemlineatus
GACCTGCTTCCTGAGAGAGAGAGACCAGCTACATGAGAGTGACCACCTCCATGATAGATAGACCAGATTTATGAGAGTGAGAGAACAACTCCATGAGAGAGAGAGAGACGAGCTCCATGAGAGAGAGACCAGCTCCATGAGACAGAAACCAGCTCCCTTAAACAGAGAGACAAGCTCCCTAGGAGAGACCAGATCCATGAGAGGGAGACCAGCTCCATGAGAGAGAGCAGCTCCATGAAAGAGAGAGACCAGCTCAATGAGAACGACCAGCTCCATAAGAGGGAGACCACCTCAATGAGAGAGACCAGCTCCATGAGAGAGAGTAAGCAGCTTCATGAGTGGTACCAGCTCCATGAGAGAGACCAGATCCATGAAAGGGAGACCACCTCCATGAGTTAGAGAAATGCCCCAAGAGAGAGACAAGCTCCACGAGAGATACCATCTCAATGAGAGAGACCCGCTCCTTGAGATAGAGAGACCAGCTCCACCAGAGAGACCAGCACCCTGAGAGAGAGATAGCTACATGGGAGAGACCAGCTTTATGAAAGAGAGACCAGCTCCATGAGAGAGACCAGCTTTATGAAAAAGAACAGCTCCATGAAAGAGAGACACCAGCTCCATGAGGGAGACCAGCTCTATGAGAGAGACAGCAGCTCCATGAGAGAGATCAGCTTCCTGAAATAGAGAGAACAGCTCCATGAGAGAGACCAGCTCCATGAGAGACAGAGATCAGCTCCATGATAGTGAGAGTCCAGCTTCATGAGAGAGAGCAGCTCCCTCAGAGAGAAACCAGCTTCATGACAGAGACCAGCTCATTGAGAGAGAGATCAGCTCCAAGAGAGACAGATCAGCTCTATGACAGAGACCAGCTCCATTATAAATAGAGACAAGATCCATGGAAGAAACCAGCTGCATGTGAGAGATACAAGTTCCCTGTGCAAGAGGGATGAACTCCCTGACAGAGAAAGACTAGCTTTATTAGAGAGAGAGAGACTAGCTCCATGAGAGAGAAATCAGCACCATGACAGAGAGACGAGCTCCATGAGAGAGGGAGACCAGCTCCCTTAGAGATACCAGCTCCCTGAGAGAGAGACCAGCTCCATGAGAGAAACCAGCTTCCAGAGAGACAGAAAGACCATCGTTATGAGAGAAATTAGCTCAATGAGAAAGAGTCCAGGTACATGAGAGAGAGAGAAGAGCTCCATGAGAGAAACAAGCTCCATAAGAGAGAAAGACCAGCTATATTAGAGAGACCAGGTCCATGAGAGACAGACCAGTTCCCTGAGAGAGAGAGACCACCTCCATGAGAGAGACCAGCTACATGAGAGAGACCAGCATTTTGAGAGAGAGTCCAGCTCCATGAGAGATATTAGCTCAATGAGAGAGAGGCGAGCTCCATGAGAGAGAAAGACCATCTGCATGGGAGAGAGCAGCGCCATGAGAGACAGACAAGCTTCCTGAGAGAGTGAGACCATCTCCATGAGTAAGACAAGATCCACGAGAGAGAGACCAGCTCCATGAGAAAGACCAGATCCCTGAAACAGAGACCAGCTCCATGAGAGCGAGAGACCAGCTCCATGGGAAAGATACCAGCTCCATGAGAGAGACACCAGCTCAATGAGAGAGACCAGATACCTGAAAGAGAGACAAACTTCATGAGAGAGACCAGGTTCCAGAGAGAGTGAGACCAGCCCCATGAGTGAGAACAACTCACAGAGAAAAAGAGCAGATCCAAGAGAGAGAGAGAGAGACCAGCTTCATGAGAGAGAGAGACCAACTACAAGAGAGAGATAAAACAACTACTTGAGAGAGAGAGACCAACAACATGGGAGAGAATGACCAGCTCTATTAGAGAAATAGAGTCAAGTTCCTGAGAGAGAGACCAGCTCCATGAGAGAGACCAGTTCCATGAGAGAGAGACCAGCTCCATGAGAGAGACCAGCTTCGTGAGAGAAAGTTTCCAGCTCCATGAGAGAGACCAGCTCCATGAGAGAGAGACCAGCTCCAGGAGAGAAAGAGAACAAATACATGAGAGAGTGACCAGCTTCACGAGAAAAATAAAGTCCAGCTCTTTGAGAGAGAGACAAGCTCTATGAAAGAGAATACTTCCATGAGAAAGAAACCAGGTCCATGAGGGAGACCAGCTCTGAACAAAGAGTCCAGCTCCTTGAGAAAGACCAGCTTCATGAGACAGAGACCAGCTCCATGAGAGAGACCAAATCCATGAGAGAGAGAGAGAGACAAGCTTCATGAAAGAGAGCAGCGCCATGAGAGTCAGACCAGCTCCCTGACAGAGAGAGACCAGTTCCATGAGAGGGAGACCAGCTCTATGAGAGAGACCAGCTTTCTGAGGAAAAGGGTCCAGCTTTATGAGAGAGACCGGCTCAATGAGAAAGAGACCAGCTCCATGAGAGGAGACCAGCTCCATGTTAGAGACTAGATCCCTGAAACAGAGACCAGCTCCATGACAGAGACATGGTCTCTGAGAGAGAGCAACCAGCTCCATGAGAATGAACAGCTCCATGAGAGACAGTCCAGGTCTATAAGATTGAGAGACAAGCTCCATTAGAGAGATAGAACAGCTCCATGAGAGAGAGACAAGCTCCATGAGAGAGAGAGAAGCTCCATGAGAGACACCAGCTTCTAAAGAGAAGAGACCAGCTTTATTAGTGACATTACCTCAATGAGAGAGAGACCAGCTCCATGAGAGAGGGAGAGACCAGCTCAATGAGAGAGACCAGCCCCATGAGAGAGACAGACAAGATCTGTTGGAGAGACCAGCTCCATGAGAGACAGACCAGTTCCCTGAGAGAGAGAGCAGCTCAATGAGGGAGAGACCAGCTCCATGAGAGAGACCAGCTCCCTGAGAGAGAGACCAGCTCCATGATAAAGACCAGCTTCCAGAAAGAGAGAGGCAAGCTCCATTAGATATATTAGCTCAATAAGAGAGAGACCAGCTCCATGAGAGAGAGACCAGCTCCATGAGAGAGAGAGACCAGCTCCATGAGGGAGAGCAGCTCCATGAGAGAGAGAGAGACCAGCTCTATGGGAGAGAGCAGCGCCATGAAAGATAGACCAGCTCCATGAGAGAGACCAGCTTCCTGAGAGAGAGAGACCAGCTACATGAGAGTGACCAGCTCCATGAGAGATAGACCAGATGCATGAGAGTGAGAGAACAACTCCATGAGAGAGAGAACCAAGCATCATTAGAGAGAGACCAGCTCCATAAGACAGAAACCAGCTCCATAAAACAGAGAGACCAGCTCGCTAAAAGAGACCAGATCCATGAGATAGAGACCAGCTTCATGAGAGAGAGCAGCTCCATGAAAAAGAGAGACCAGCTCCATTAGAAAGACCAGCTTTATAAGAGAGAGACCACCTCAATGAGAGAGACCAGCTCCATGAGAGAGAGTGAGCTGCTCCATGAGTGGTACCAGATTCATGAGAGTGACCAGATCCATGAGTGAGAGACTACCTCCATGAGAGAGAGAGATGCCCCAAGAGAGAGACAAACTTCACGAGAGATACCATCTCCATGAGACAGACCCGTTCCTTGAGATAGAGAGAACAGCTCCACGAGAGAGACCAGCTCCATTAGAGAGAACAGCTCCCTGAAAGTAAGATAGCTCCATGGGAGAGACCAGCTCTATGAAAGAGAGACCAGCTCCATGAGAGAGACCAGCTTTATGAGAAAGAACAGCTCCATGAAAGAGACACACCAGCTCCATAAGGGAGTCCAGCTCTATGAGAGAGACAGCAGCTCCATGAGAGAGACCAGCTTCCTGAAAGAGAGAGACCAGCTCCATGAGAGGCAGAGATCAGCTCCATGACAGTGAGAGTCCAGCTCCATGAGAGAGAGCAGCTCCCTCAGAGATCAACCAGCTCCATGACAGAGACCAGCTCATTGAGAGAGAGATCAGTTCCATGACAGAGTCCAGCTCCATTATAAAGAGAGACCAGCTCCATGGAAGAAACCAGCTGCATGCGAGTGAGACCAGCTCCCTGAGCAAGAGAGATGAACTCCCTGACAGAAAAAGACCAGCTCCATGAGAGAGAGAGAGACTAGCTCCATGAGAGAGAAATCAGCTCCATGAGAGAGAGACCAGCTCCATGAGAGAGGGAGACCAGCTCCCTCAGAGATACTAGCTCCCTGAAAGAGAGACCAGCTCCATGAGAGACACCAGCTTCCAGAGAGAGAGAAAGACCAGCTTTATGAGAGACATTAGCTCAATGAGAGAGAGTCCAGCTACATGAGAGAGAGAGAGAAGAGCTCCATGAGAGAAAGAAGCTCCATAAGAGAGAAAAACCAGCTATATTGGAGAGACCAGGTCCATGAGAGACAGACCAGTTCCCTGAGAGAGAGAGACCACCTCCATGAGAGAGACCAGCTACATGGGAGAGACCAGCATTTTGCGAGAGAGAGAGTCCAGTTCCATGAGAGATATTAGCTCAATGAGAGAGAGACGAGCTCCATGAGAGAGAGACACCATCTGCATGGGAGAGAGCAGCGCCATGAGAGACAGAAAAGCTTTCTGAGGGAGTGAGACCATCTCTATGAGAGACACAAGATCCACAAGAGAGAGACCAGCTCCATGAGAAAGACCAGATCCCTGAAACAGAGACCAGCTCCATGAGACAGAAGAGCTCCATGAGAGAATGAGACCAGCTCTATGAGAATGACATGCTCCATGAGAGAGAGACCAGCTCCATGAGAGAGAGAGACCAGCTTCATGAGAGAGAGATTAGCTTCCTGAGAAAAACAAGCTTCATGAGAGAGACTTTCTCCATGAGACAGAGACCACCTCCATGAGAGAGAAAGACAAGCACCCTGAGAGATACGAGCTCCATGAAACAGAAACCAGCTCGATGAGAGAGGGAGACCAGCTCCCTGAGAAATACCAGCTCCATGAAAGAGATACCGGTTCAATGAGAGAGACCAGCTCCATGAGGGAGAGACCAGCTCCATGAACGAGAGACCAGCTCCATGAGAGAGACAAGCTCCTCGAGATATACCAGGTCCATGAGAGAGACCAGCTTCCTGAGAGAGAGAGACCAGCTCCATGAGAAAAACCAGCTCCATGAGAGAAACCAGCTCCATGAGAGAGAACAGTTCCCTGAGAAAAAGATGAGCTCCATGGAGAAACTAGTTCCATGAGAGAGAGACCAGCTCCATGAGAGATACCAGCTTTATGAGAAAGAGCAGCTCAATGAAAGAGAGAGACCAGCTTTATGAGGGAGACCAGCTTCATGAGAGACAGAGATCAGCTATAAGAGAGAAAGACACCATCTTCATAAGAGAAACCAGCTCCTTGAGAGAGAGAGAAACGAGCTACATGAGAGAGACATTCTCCATGAGAGAGAGAGACCAGCTCAATAGAAGAGACGAGCTGCATGAGATATAGAGACCAGATCCATGAGAGAGAGAGACCAGCTCCATGTGAAAGAGAGACGAGATAGATGAGAGAAGGACACCAGCTCCTGGGGAGATAATATTTTCATGAGAGAGAGACCAGCTCCATGAGACAGAGCAGCTCCATGAGACAAAGCAGCTCCATGAGAGATAAAGACCAGCTCCATGGGAGAGATTAGTTCCATGAGAGACAGAATAGCACCATGAGAGAGAGAGACCAGCTCCATTAGAGGGACCATCTCTCTGAGAGAGAGATAGAAGCTCCATGAGAAAGAGGGACCAGCACCATGAGAGAGACCAGCTTCTTGAGAGAGAGAGAGACCAGCTTTATGAAAGAGACCAGCTCCATGATAGAGAGAGACCAGCTCCATGAAAGAGACCAGCTTTATGAGAGAGAGATATAGGCTCCATGAGAGAGAGGGCCCAGCTCCATGAGAGAGAACCAATCTCAATGAATGAAAGACAAGCATAATAAGAGAGAGAGACCAGCTCTATGAGAGAGAGATCAGCTCCATGTGAGAGAGACCACTCTCATGTGAGAGACCAGATCCCTGACAGAGATAATAGCTTCATGATAGAGACCAGGTTCTTGAGAATGAGAGACCAGCTCCATGAGAGAGACAAGTTCAATGAGAGTAAGACCAGGTCCAAGAGAGAGAGATCAGATCCATGAGAGAGACCATCTCCCTGAGAGAGAGACCAGCTCCATGAGAGAGACCAGCTCCCTGAGAGTGAGAGACCAGCTCTATCAGAGTGCCCAGCTCCATGAGAGAGAGACCAGATCCATGAGAGAGAGAGACCAGCTCCATGAGAGAGAGAGAAGTGATCCATGAGAGAGAGAGACCAGTTCCATGAGAGAGACCAGCTCATGAGAGTGAGACCAGCTCCATGAAAGAGAGACCATCTCCATGAGAGAGACAAGCTCCACGAGAGAGACCAGTTCCCTGAGAGCGAGATCAGCTCCATGGGAGAAACGAGCTCCATTAGAGAGAGACCAGCTCTATGAGAGAGACCAGCTTAATGAGAAAGATCAGCTCCATGAAAGAGAGAGACCAGCTCCATGAGGGAGACCAGATTTAAGAGAGACAGAAATCAGCTCCATAAGAGTGAGACACCAGCTGCATGAGGGAGACCAGCTCCATGAGAGCGAGAGACCAGCCCCATTGGAGAGACCAGCTCCATGAGTGCGAGAGACCAGCTCCATGAGAAAGATACCAACTCCATGAGAGAGAGACCAGCTCAATGAGAGAGACCAGATACCTGAAAGAGAGACAACCTTCATGAGGGAGACCAGGTTCCGGAGAGAGTGAGACCAGCTCCGTGAGTGAGACCAACTCAAAGAGAGAAAGAGCAGCTCCAAGAGAGAGAGAGACCAGCTCCATGAGTGAGAGATACCAACTACAAGAGATAGATAAAACAACTACTTGAGACAGAGAGACCTACAACATGAGAGAGAAATACCATCTCTATTAGAGAAATAGAGTCAAGTTCCTGAGAGAGTGGCCAGCTCCATGAGAGAGACCAGTTTCATGAGTGAGAGACCAGCTCCATGGAGAGACCAGCTTCATGAGAGAAAGTTTCCAGCTCAATGAGAGAGACCAGCTCCATGAGAGAGAGACCAGCTCCATGAGAGAAAGAGAACAAATACATGAGGGAGTGACCAGCTTCACGAGAAAAATAAAGTCCAGCTCTTTGAGAGAGAGACAAGCTCCATGAGAAAGACCAGCTCCATGGGAGAGAAACCAGGTCCATGAGAGAGACCAGCTCTAAACAAAGAGTCCAGCTCCATGAGAAAGACCAGCTTCCTGAGAGAGAGACCAGCTCCATGAGAGAGACATGGTCCCTGAGAGAGTGCAACCAGCTCCATGAGAATGAACAGCTCCATGAGAGAGAGACCAGCTCTATGAGATTGAGAGACAAGCTCCATTAGAGAGAGAGAACAGATCCATGAGAGAGAGACAAGCTCCATGAGAGAGAGAGAAGCTCCATGAGAGACACCAGATTCTAAAGATATAGAGACCAGCTTTACTAGAGACATTACCTCAATGAGAGAGAGACCAGCTCCATGAGAGAGGGAGAGACCAGCTCAATGAGAGAGACCAGCCCCATGCGAGAGACAGACAAGCTCTGTTGGAGAGACCAGCTCCAT
This sequence comes from Ictidomys tridecemlineatus, assembly GCF_052094955.1. Classification (NCBI taxonomy): domain Eukaryota; kingdom Metazoa; phylum Chordata; class Mammalia; order Rodentia; family Sciuridae; genus Ictidomys; species Ictidomys tridecemlineatus. The sequence continues at coordinate 57,136 of NW_027521452.1, forward strand.
GAGAGACAGACCAGATCCCTGAGAGGGAGAGAGCAGCTCGATGAGGGAGAGACCATCTCCATTAGAGAGAGACCAGCTTCCTGAGAGAGAGACCAGCTCCATGAGAAAGACCAGCTTCCAGAAAGAGAGAGGCAAGCTCCATTAGATATATTAGCTCAATGAGAGAGAGACCAGCTCCATGAGAGAGAGAGTCCAGCTCCATGAGAACGAGCAGCTCCATGAGAGAGAGAGACCAGCTCTATTGGAGAGAGCAGCACCATGGGAAATACACCAGCTCCATGAGAGAGACCAGCTTCCTGAGAGAGTGAGACCAGCTACATAAGAGTGACCAGCCCCAGGAGATATAGACCAGATCCATGAGAGTGAGAGAACAACTCCATGAGAGAGAAGATGAGCTCTATCAGAGAGAGACCAGCTCTAAGAGACAGAATCCTGATACATTAAACAGAGAGACCAGCTCCCTTGGATAGACCAGTTCCATGAGAGGGAGACCAGCTCCATGAGAGAGAGCAGCTCCATGAAAGAGAGAGACCAGTTCCATGAGAAAGACCAGCTCCATAAGAGAGAGACCACCTCAATGAGAGAGACCAGCTCAATGAGAGAGAGTGAGCTTCTCCATGAGTGGTACCAGCTCCATGAGAAAGACCAGAACCATGAGAGAGAGACCACCTCCATGAGAGAGAGAGATGCCCCAAGAGAGAGACAAGCTCCTCGAGAAATACCAGGTCCATGAGAGAGACCAGCTTCCTGAGAGAGAGAGACCAGCTCCATGAGAGAAACCAGCTCCATGAGAGAGACCAGTACCCTGAGAAAGAGATCAGCTAAATGGAGAAACCAGTTCCATGAGAGAGAGACCAACTCCACGAGAGATACAAGCTTTATGAGAAAGAGCAGCTCAATAAAAGAGAGAGACCAGCTTTATGAGGGAGACCAGCTTCATGAGAGACAGAGATCAGCTCCAAGAGAGAGAGACACCATCTCCATGAGAGAAACCAGCTCCCTAAGAGAGAGAGAGAAACGAGCTACATGAGAGAGACCTTCTCCATAAGAGAGAGAGACTAGCTTGATAGAAAAGACGAGCTGAATGAGATATAGAGACCAGATCCATGAGAGAGAGAGACCAGCTCCATGTGAAAGAGAGACCAGCTAAATGAGAGAAGGACACCAGCTCCTGGAGAGATACCATTTTCATGAGAGAGAGACCAGCTCCATGAGACAGAGCAGCTCCATGAGAGATAGAGATCAGCTCCATGGGAGAGATTAGCTCCATGAGAGACAGAATAGCACCATGAGAGAGAGACCAGCTTCATGAGAGGGACCATCTCCCTGAGAGAGAGACACAAGCTCCATGAGAGAGAGGGACCAGAACCATGAGAGAAACCAGCTTCTTGAGAGAGAGCGACCAGCTTTATGAAAGAGACCAGCTCAATGATAGAGAGAGACCAGCTGTATGAAAAAAACCAGCTTCATGAGATAGAGATATAGGCTCCATGAGAGAGAGGGACCAGCTCCATGAGAGAGAAACAAGCTCAATGACAGAAATACAAGCATAATGAGAGAGAGAGACCAGCTCCATGAGAGAGACATCAGCTCCATGAGAGAGAGAGACCACCCTCATGTGAGAGACCAGATCCCTGGCAGAGATAATAGCTTCATGATAGAGACCAGCTTCCTGAAAAAGAGACACCAGCTCCATGAGAGAGACCTGTTCAATGAGAGTAAGACCAAGTCCAAGAGAGAGAGATCAGATCCATGAGAGAGACCATCTCCCTGAGAGAGAGACCAGCTCCATGAGAGAGACCAGCTCCCTGAGAGAGAGACTAGATTCATGAGAGAGAGAGACCAGCTCCATGAGAGAGAGAAGAGATCCATGAGAGAGAGAGAGACCAGTTCCATGAGAGAGACCAGTTCAATGAGAGAGAGAGACCAGCTCCATGAGAGTGAGAGACAAGCCTCATTAGAGAGACCAGCTCCATGAGAGCGAGAGACCAGCACCATGGGAAAGATACCAGCTCCATGAGAGAGAGACCAGCTCAATGAGAGAGACCAGATACCTGAAAAAGAGACAACCTTCATGAGAGAGACCAGGTTTTGGAGAGAGTGAGACAAGCTCCATGAGTGAGAACAACTCAAAGAGAGAAAGAGCAGCTCCAAGAGAGAGAGAGACCAGCTTCATGAGAGAGAGATACCAACTACAAGAGAGAGATAAAACAACTACTTGAGAGAGAGAGACCAACAACATGAAAGAGAATGACCAGCTCTATTAGAGAAATAAAGTCAAGTTCCCGAGAGAGAGACCAGCTCCATGAGAGAGACCAGCTTCGTTAGAGAAAGTTTCCAGCTCCATGAGAGAGACCAGCTCCATGAGAGAGAGAGACCAGCTTTGTGAGATAAAGAGAACAAATACATGAGAGAGAGACCAGCTCTATGAAAGAGAGCAGCGCCATGAGAGATAGACGAGCTCCATGAGAGAGACCAGCTTCCTGAGAGAGAGAGACCAGCTACATTAGAGTGACCAGCCAGAGGACATATAGACCAGATCCATGAGAGTGAGAGAACAACTCCATGAGAGAGAGAGACGAGCTCCATGAGAGAGAGACCAGCTCCAAGAGACAGAAACCAGCTCCATTAAACAGAGAGACCAGCTCCCTAGGATAGACCAGTTTCATGAGAGGGAGACCAGCTCCATGAGAGAGAGCAGCTCAATGAAAGAGAGAGACCAGCTTCATGAGAAAGACCAGCTTCATAAGAGAGAGACCACCTCAATGAGAGAGACCAGCTCCATGAGAGAGAGTGAGCTGCTCCATGAGTTGTACCAGCTCCATGAGAGGGACCAGATCCATGAGAGAGAGACCACCTCCATGAGAGAGAGAGAGAGATTCCCCAAGAAAGAGACAAGCTCCTCGAGATATACCAGGTCCATGAGAGAGACCAGCTTCTTGAGAGAGACCAGCTCAATTAGAGAAACCAGCTCCATGAGAGAGACAAGTTCCCTGAGAAAGAGATCAGCTCAATGGAGAAACCAGTTCCATGAGAGAGAGACAAACTCCATGAGAGATACAAGCTTTATGAGAAAGAGCAGCTCAATAAAAGAGAGAGACCAGCTTTATGAGGGAGACCAGCTTCATGAGAGACAGAGATCAGCTCCAAGAGAGAGAGACACCATCTCCATGAGAGAAACCAGCTCCCTGAGAGAGAGAGAAACGAGCTCCATGAGAGAGACCTTCTCCATGAGAGAGAGAGACCAGCTTGATAGAAGAGACGAGCTGAATGAGATATAGAGACCAGATCCATGAGAGAGAGAGACCAGCTCCATGTGAAAGAGAGACCAGCTAGATGAGAGAAGGACACCAGCTCCTGGGGAGATACCATCTTCATAAGAGAGAGACCAGCTCCACGAGACAGAGCAAATCCATGAAGGATAGAGACCAGCCCCATGGGAGAGATTAGCTTCATGAGAGACAGTATAGCACCATGAGACAGAGACCAGCTCCATGAGAGAGGGAGACCAGCTCCCTTAGAGATACCAGCTCCCTGTGAGAGAAACCAGCTCCAGTAGAGACACCAGCTTCCAGAGAGAAAGACCAGCTTTATGAGAGACATTAGCTCAATGAGAGAGAATCCAGCTACATGAGAGAGAGAGAAGAGCTCCATGAGAGAAAGAAGCTCCATAAGAGAGAAAGACCAGCTATATTGGAGAGACCAGGTCCATGAGAGACAGACCAGTTCCCTGAGAGAGAGAGAGACCACCTCCATGAGAGAGACCAGCTACATGAGAGAGATCAGCATTTTGAGAAAGAGAGTCCAGCTCCATGAGAGGTATTAGCTCAATGAGAGAGAGACGAGCTCCATGAGAGAGACACCATCTGCATGGGAGAGAGAAGAGCCATGAGAGACAGAAAAGCTTCCTGAGAGAGTGAGACCATCTCCATGAGAGAGACAAGATCCACGCGAGTGAGACCAGCTCCATGAGAAAGACCAGATCCCTGAAACAGAGACCAGCTCCATGAGACAGAAGAGCTCCGTGAGAGAAGAGACCAGCTCCATGAGAATGACCAGCTCCATGAGAGAGAGATTAGCTTCCTGAGAAAAACAAGCTTCATGACAGAGACCTTTTTCATGAGACAGAGACCACCTCCATGAGAGAGAAAGACAAGCACACTGAGACATACAAGCTCCATGAAACAGAGACCAGCTCCATGAGAGAGGGAGACCAGCTCCCTGAGAAATACCAGCTCCATGAAAGAGAGACCGATTCAATGAGATGGACCAGCTCCATGAGAGAGACAAGCTCCTCGAGAAATACCAGGTCCATGAGAGAGACCAGCTTCCTGAGAGAGAGAGACCAGCTCAATGAGAAAAACCAGCTCCATGAGAGAAACCAGTTTTCTGAGAAAGAGATCAGCTCCATGGAGAAACCAGTTCCATGAGAGAGAGACCAGCTCCACGAGAGATACCAGCTTTATGAGAAAGACCAGCTCAATGAAAGAGAGAGACCAGCTTTATGAGGGAGACCAGCTTCATGAGAGGCAGAGTTCAGCTCCAAGAGAGAGAGAGACCATCTCCATGAGAGAAACTAGCTCCCTGAGAGAGAGAGAGAAACGAGCTACATTAGAGAGACCTTCTCGATGAGAGAGAGAGACTAGCTCGATAGAAGAGACGAGCTGAATGAGATATAGAGACCAGATCCATGAGAGAGAGAGACCAGCTCCATGTGAAAGAGAGACCAGCTAGATGAGAGAAGGACACCAGCTCCTGGGGAGATATGATTTTCATGAGAGAGAGACCAGCTCCATGAGACAGAGCAGCTCCATGAGAGATAGAGGCCAGCTCCATGGGAGAGATTAGCTCCATGAGAGACAGAATAGCACCATGAGAGAGAGACCAGCTCCATGAGAGGGACAATCTCCCTGAGAGAGAGATACAAGCTCCATGAGAGAGAGGGACCAGCAACATGATAGAGACCAGCTTCTTCAGAGAAAGCGACCAGCTTTATGAAAGAGACCAGCTCCATGATAGAGAGAGACCAGCTCCATGACAGAGACCAGCTAAATGAGAGAGAGATATAGGCTCCATGAGAGAGAGGGACCAACTCCATGAGAGAGGAACAAGCTCAATGACAGAAAGACTAGCATAATGAGAGAGAGAGATAAGCTCAATGAGAGAGAGATCAGCTCCATGAGAGAGAGAGAGACCACCCTCATGTGAGAGACCAGATCCATGACAGAGATAATAGCTTCATGATAGAGACCAGTTTCTGGAGAAAGAGAGACCAGCTCCATGAGAGAGACCAGTACAATGAGAGTAAGACCAGGTCCAAGAGAGAGAGACCAGCTCCATGAGAGTGACCAGCTCCATGAGAGAGAGACCAGATCCATGAGAGAGAGAGACCAGCTCCATGAGAGAGAGAGAAGTGATCCATGAGAGAGAGAGACCAGTTCCATGAGAGAGACCAGCTCCATGAGAGTGAGACCAGCTCCCTGAAAGAGAGACCATCTCCATGAGAGAGCCAAGCTCCACGAGAGAGACGAGTTCCCTGAGAGAGAGATCAGCTCCATTGGAGAAACGAGCTCCATTAGAGAGAGACCAGCTGTATGAGAGAGACCAGCTTTATGAGAAAGATCAGCTCCATGAAAGAGAGAGACCAGCTCCATGAGGGAGACCAGCTTTATGAGAGACAGAAATCAGCTCCATGAGAGTGAGACACCAGCTGCATAATAGAGACCAGCTCCCTGAGAGAGAGAAACTAGCTCCATGAGAGAGAGCTTCTCCATGAGAGAGGGAGACCAGCTCGATAGAAGAGACCAGCTGCATGAGATAGAGAGACAAGATCCAAGAGAGAGACCAGGTCCATGAGAATGAAAGACCAGCTTTTGGAGAGATACCAGTTCTGTGAGAGAGAGACCAGCTCTATGAGGGAGAAGACCAGCTCCATTAAGAGTCCAGCTCCATGAGAGACAGACGAGCTTTCTCAGAAAGAGAGACCAGCTCCCTGAGAGAGATCATGTCTATGAGAGAAACTAGCTCCATGAGAGAGACCAGCTCCATGAGAAAGAGAGTCCAGCTCCATGAGAGTGAGAGACCAGCCCCATTGGTGAGACCAGCTCAATGATATCGAGAGACCAGCTCCATGGGAAAGATACCAGCTCCATGAGAGAGAGACCAGCTCAATGAGAGAGACCAGATACCTGAACGGGAGACAATCTTCATGAGAGAGACCAGGTTCCGGAGAGTGTGAGACCAGCTCCATGAGTGAGAACAACTCAAAGAGAGAAAGAGCAGCTCCAAGAGAGAGAGAGAGACCAGCTCCATGAGAGAGAGAGACCAACTACAAGAGAGAGATAAAACAACCACTTGAGAGAGAGAGACCAATAACATGAGAGAGAAAGACCAGCTCCATTAGAGAAATAGAGTCAAGTTCCTGAGAGGGAGACCAGCTCCATGAGAGATATAAGTTCCATGAGAGAGAGACCAGCTCCATGAGAGAGACCAGCTTCCTGAGAAAGAGACCAGCTCCATGAAAAAGACCAGCTTCCAGAAAGAGAGAGGCAAGCTCCATTAGATATATTAGCTCAATGAGAGAGAGACCAGCTCCATGAGAGAGAGAGACCAGCTCCATGAGGGAGAGCAGCTCCATGAGAGAGAGAGACCAGCTCTATGGGAGAGAGCAGCGCCATGAGAGACAGACCATCTCTGTGAGAGAGACCAGCTTCCTGAGAGAAAGAGACCAGCTACATGAGAGTGACCAGCTACATGAGAGATAGACCAGATCAATGAGAGTGAGAGAACAACTCCATGAGAGAGAGAGACGTGCTCCATGAGGGAGAGACCAGCTCCATGAGACAGGAACCAGCTTCATTAAAAAGAGAGACCAGCTCCCTAGGAGAGACCAGATCCATGAGAGGGAGACCAGCTCCAGGAGAGAGAGCAGCTCCATGAAAGAGAGAGACCAGCTCCATGAAAAAGACCAGCTCCATAAGAGAGAGACCACCTCAATGAGAGAGACCAGCTCCATGAGAGAGAGTGAGCTGCTCCATGAGTGGTACCAGCTCCATGAGAGGGACCAGATCCATGAGAGAGAGACCACCTCCATGAGAGAGAGAGATGCCCCAAGAGAGAGACAAACTCCATGAGAGATACCATCTCCATAAGAGAGACCCGCTCCTTGAGATAGAGAGACCAGCTCCAAGAGAGAGACCAGCTCCATTAGAGATACCAGCTCCCTGAGAGAGAGACAGCTCCATGGGAGAGACCAGCTCCATGAAAGAGATACCAGCTCCATGAGAGAGAAAAGATTTATGAGAAAGAATAGCTCCATGAAAAAGACACACCAGCTCCATGAGGGAGACCATCTCCCTGAGAGAGAGATCAGCTCCATGGGAGAAACGAGCTCCATTAGAGAGAGACCAGCTCTATGAGAGAGACCAGCTTTATGACAAAGATCATCTCCATGAAATAGAGAGACCAGCTCTATGACGGAGACCAGCTTTATGAGAGACAAAAATCAGCTCCATGAGAGTGAGACACCAGCTGCATGAGAGAGACCAGCTCCCTCAGAGAGAGAAACTAGCTCCATGAAAGAGACCTTCTCCATGAGAGAGAGAGACCAGCTCGAGAGAAGAGACCAGCTGCATGAGATAGAGAGACAAGATCCATGAGAGAGAGACCAGATCCATGAGAGTGAGACCAGGTCCATTAGAGAGAGAGACCAGCTCCTGGAGAGATACAAGTTCTGTGAGAGAGAGACCAGCTCTATGAGGGAGAAAGACCAGCTCCATTAAGAGTCTAGCTTCATGAGAGACAGACGAGCTTTCTCAGAGAGAGAGACCAGCTCCTGAGAGAGACCATGTCAATGAGAGAAACTAGCTCCATGAGAGAGACCAGCTCCATGAGAGAGAGAGACAAGCTCCATGACAGTGAGAGACCAGCCCCATTGGAGGGACTAGTTTTATGAGAGCGAGAGTCCAGATCCATAAGAAAGATACCAGCTCCATGAGAGAGAGACCAGCTCAATGAGAGAGACCAGATACCTGAAAGAGAGACAACATTCATTAGAGAGACCAGGTTCCGGAGAGAGTGAGACCAGCTCCATGAGTGAGAACAACTCAAAGAGTGAAAGAGCAGATCCAAGAGAGAGAGAGAGACCAGCTCCATGAGAGAGAGAGAGACCAACTACAAGAGAGAGATAAAACAACTACTTGAGAGAGAGAGACCAACAACATGAGAGAGAAAGACCAGCTCTATTAGAGAAATAGAGTCAGGTTTCTGATAGAGAGACCAGCTGCATGAGAGAGACCAGCTCCATGAGAGAGATACCAGCACTTTGAGAGAGACCAGCTACGTGAGAGAAAGTTTCCAGCTTCATGAGAGAGACCAGCTCCATGAGAGAGAGACCAGCTCCATGAGAGACATAGAACAAATACATGAGAGAGTGACCAGCTTCACGAGAAAAATAAAGTCCAGCTCTTTGAGAGAGAGACAAGCTCCATGAGAGAGACCAGCTCCATGAGAGAGAAACCAGGTCCATGAGGGCGACCAGCTCTGAACAAAGATTCCAGCTCCATGAGAAAGACCAGCTTCATGAGAGAGAGAGAGACCAGCTCCATGAGAGAGACCAATTTCATGAGAGAGAGAGACAAGCTTCATGAAAGAGAGCAGCGCCATGAGAGACAGACCAGCTCCCTGACAGAGAGAGACCAGTTCCGTGAGAAAGAGACCAGCTCCATGAGAGAGACCAGCTTTCTGAGAAAAAGAGTCCAGCTCCTTGAGAGAGACTGGCTCCATGAGAGAGAGCCCAGCTCCATGAGAGGAGACCAGCTCCATGAAAGAGAGCAGCGCCATGAGAAACAGACCAGCTCCCTGAGAGAAAGAGACCAGCTCCATTAGAGAGAGACAAGCTCTATGAGAGAGCGACCAGCTCCATGTGAGAGACTAGATCCCTGAACCAGAGACAAGCTCGATGAGAGAGACATGGACACTGAGAGAGAGCAACCAGCTCCGTGAGAATGATCAGCTCCATGAGAGAGAGACCAGCTGTATGAGATTGAGAGACAAGCTCCATTAGAAAGAGAGAACAGCTCCATGAGAGAGAGAGACAAGCTCCATGAGAAAAAGAGAACAGCTCCATGAGAGACACCAGCTTCTAGAGAGAAAGAGACCAGCTTTATTAGAGACATTACCTCAATGAGAGAGAGACCAGCTCCATGAGAGAGGGAGAGACCAGCTCGATGAGAGAGACCAGCCCCATGAGAGAGACAGACAAGCTCTGTTGGAGAGACCAGCTTTATGAGAGACAGGCCAGCTCCCTGAGAGGGAGAGAGCAGCTCGATGAGGGAGAGACCAGCTCCATGAGAGAGACCAGCTCCCTGAGAGAGAGACCAGCTCCATGAGAAAGACCAGCTTCCAGAAAGAGAGAGGCAAGCTCTATTAGATATATTAGCTCAATGAGAGAGAGACCAGCTCCATGAGAGAGAGAGACCAGCTCCATGAGGGAGAGCAGCTCCATGAGAGAGAGAGACCAGCTCTATGGGAGAGAGCAGCGCCATGAGAGACAGACCAGCTCCGTGAGAGAGACCAGCTTCCTGAGAGAGAGAGACCAGCTACATGAGAGTGACCAGCTCCATAAGAGATAGTCCAGATCCATGAGAGTGAGAGAACAACACGATGAGAGAGAGAGACAATCTCCATGAGAGAGAGACCAGCTCCATGAGACAGAAACCAGCATTATTAAAAAGAGAGACCAGCTCCCTAGGAGAGACCTGATCCATGAGAGGGAGACCAGCTCCAGGAGAGAGAGCAGCTCCATGAAAGAGAGAGACCAGCTCCATGAGAAAGACCAGCTCCATAAGAGAGAGACCACCTCAATGAGAGAGACCAGCTTTATGAGAGAGAGTGAGCTTCTCCATGAGTGGTACCTGCTTCATGAGAGGGACCAGATCCATGAGAGAGAGACCAACTCCATGAGAGTGAGAGGTGCAACAAGAGACAGAAAAGCTCCACGAGAGATACCATCTTTATCAGAGAGACCCGCTCCTTGAGATAGAGAGACCAGCTCCACGAGAGAGACCAGCTCCATTAGAAAGACCAGCTCCCTGAGAGAGAGACAGCTCCATGGGAGAGACCAGCTCCATGAAAGAGAGACCAGCTCAATGAGAGAGACAAGATTTATGAGAAAGAACAGCTCCATGAAAGAGACACACGAGCTCCATGAGGGAGACCAGCTCCCTGAGAGAGAGATCAGCTCCATGGGACAAACGAGCTTTATTAGAGAGAGACCAGCTCTATGAGAGAGACCAGCTTTATGACAAAGATCATCTCCATGAAAGAGAGAGACCAGCTCTATGACGGAGACCAGCTTTATGAGAGACAAAAATCAGCTCCATGAGAGTGAGACACCAGCTGCATGAGAGAGACCAGCTCCCTGAGAGAGAGAAACTAGCTCCATGAGAGAGAACTTCTCCATGAGAGAGAGAGACCAGCTCGATAGAAGAGACCAGCTGCATGAGATAGAGAGACAAAATCCATGAGAGAGAGACCAGATCCATGAGAGAGAGACCAGATCCATGAGAGAGGGAGACCAGCTCCTGGAGAGATACCAGTTCTGTGAGAGAGAGACCAGCTCTATGAGGGAGAAAGACAAGCTCCATTAAGAGTCCAGCTCCATGAGAGACAGACGAGCTTTCTCAGAGAGAGAGACCAGCTCCCTGAGAGAGACCATGTCCATGAGAGAAACTAGCTCCATGAGAGAGACCAGCTCCATGAGAGAGAGAGACAAGCTCCATGACAGTGAGAGACCAGCCCCACTGGAAAGACCAGCTCCATGAGAGCGAGAGACCAGCTCCATGAGAAAGAAATGAGCTCCATGAGAGATAGACCAGCTCAATGAAAGAGACCAGATACCTGAAAGAGAGACAACCTTCATTAGAGAGACCAGGTTCCGGAGAGAGTGAGACCAGCTCCATGAGTGAGAACCACTCAAAGAGAGAAAGAGCAGATCCAAGAGAGAGAGAGACCAGCTCCATGAGAGAAAGAGAGACCAACTACAAGAGAGAGAAAAAACAACTACTTGAGAGAGAGAGACAAATAACATGAGAGAGAAAGACCAGCTCTATTAGAGAAATAGAGTCAGGTTTCTGAGAGAGAGACATGCTCCATGAGAGAGACCAGTTCCATGAGAGAGAGACAAGCTCCTTGAGAGAGACCAGCTTCGTGAGAGAAAGTTTCCAGCTCCATGAGAGAGACCGCTCCAAGAGAGAGAGACCAGCTCCATGAGAGACAGAGAACAAATACATGAGAGAGTGACCACCTTCACGAGAAAAATAAAGTCCAGCTCCTTGAGAGAGAGACAAGCTCCATGAGAGAGACCAGCTCCGTGAGAGAGAAACCAGGTCCATGAAGGAGACCAGCACTGAACAAAGAGTCCAGCTCCATGAGAAAGACCAGCTTCATGAGAGAGATACCAGCTCCATGAGAGAGACCAATTCCATGAGAGAGAGAGACAAGCTTCATGAAAGAGAGCTGCGCCATGAGAGACAGACCAGCTCCATGACAGAGAGAGATCAGTTCCCTGAGAGAGAGACCAGCTCCATGAGAGAGACATGGTCCCTGAGAGAGAGCAACCAGCTCCATGAGAATAAACAGCTCCATGAGAGAGAGACCAGATCTATGAGATTGAGAGACAAGCTCCATTAGAGAGAGAGAACAGCTCCATGGGAGAGAGAGACATGCTCCATGAGAGAGAGAGAAGCGCCATGAGAGACACCAGCTTTTAAAGAGAAAGAGACCAGCTTTATTAGAGACATTACCTCAATGAGAGAGAGACCAGCTCCATGAGAGAGGGAGAGACCAGCTCAATGAGGGAGACCAGCCCAATGAGAGAGACAGGCAAGCTCTGTTGGAGAGACCAGGTCCATGAGAGACAGACCAGCTCCCTGAGAGGAAGAGAGCAGCTCGATGAGGGAGAGACCAGCACCATGAGAGAGACCAGCTTCCTGAGAGAGAGACCAGCTCCATGAGAAAGACCAGCTTCCAGAAAGAGAGAGGCAAGCTGCATTAGATATATTAGCTCAATGAGAGCGTGACCAGCTCCATGAGAGAGAGAAACCAGCTCCATGAGGGAGAGCAGCTCCATGAGAGAGAGAGACCAGCTCTATGGGAGAGAGCAGCGCCATGAGAGACAGACCATCTCCGTGAGAGAGAGACCAGCTTTCTGAGAGAGAGAGACCAGCTACATGAGAGTGACCAGCTCCATGAGAGATAGACCAGATCCATGAGAGTGAGAGAACAACTCCATGAGAGAGAGAGACGAGCTCCATGAGAGAGATACCAGCTCCATGAGACAGAAACCATCTCCATTAAACAGAGAGATCAGCTCCCTAGGAGAGACCAGATCCATGAGAGGGAGACCAGCTCCATGAGAGAGAGCAGCTCCATGAAAGAGAGAGACCAGCTCCATGAGAATGACCAGCTCCTTAAGAGAGAGACCACCTCAATGAGAGAGACCAGCTCCATGAGAGAGAGTGAGCTTCTCCATGAGTGGTACCAGCTCCATGAGAGGGACCAGATGCATGAGAGAGAGACCATCTCCATAAGAGAGAGAGATGCCCCAAGAGAGAGACAAGCTGCACGAGAGATACCATCTCCATTAGAGAGACCCGCTCCTTGAGATAGAGAGACCAGCTCCACAAGAGAGACCAGCTCCATTAGAGAGACCAGCTCCCTGAGAGAGAGACAGCTCCATGGGAGAGACCAGCTCCATGAAAGAGAGACCAGCTCCATGAGAGAGACCAGATTTATGAAAAAAATCAGCTCCATGAAAGAGACACACCAGCTCCATGAGCGGGACCAGCTCCCTGAGAGAGAGATCAGCTCCATGGGAGAAACGAGCTTCATTAGAGAGAGACCAGCTCTATGAGAGAGACCAGCATTATGAGAGACAGAAATCGGCTCCATGAGAGTGAGACACCAGCTGCATGAGAGAGACCAGCTCCCTGAGAGAGTGAAACTAGCTGCATGAGAGAGACCTTCTCCATGAGAGAGAGAGACCAGCTCGATAGAAGAGACCAGCTGCATGAGATAGAGAGACAAAATCCATGAGAGAGAGACCAGATCCATGAGAGAGACACCAGGTCCATGAGAGAGGGAGACCAGCTCCTGGAGAGATACCAGTTCTGTTAGAGAGAGACCAGCTCTATGAGGGAGAAAGACCAGCTCCATTAAGAGTCCAGCTGCATGAGAGACAGACGAGCTTTCTCAGAGAGAGAGACCAGCTCCCTGAGAGAGACCATATCCATGAGAGAAACTAGCTCCATGAGAGAGACCAGCTCCATGAGAGAGAGAGACCAGCTCCATGAGAGTGAGAGATCAGCCCCATTGGAAAGACCAGCTCAATGAGAAAGATACCAGCTCCATGAGACAGAGACCAGCTCAGTGAGAGAGAACAGATACCTGAAAGAGAGACAACCTTCATTAGAGAGACCAGGTTCCGGAGAGAGTAAGACCAGCTCCATGACTGAGAACAACTCAAAGAGAGAAAGAGCAGATCCAAGAGAGAGAGACCAGCTCCATGAGAGAGAGAGACCAACTACAAGAGAGAGATAAAACAACTACTTGAGAGAGAGAGAACAACAACATGAGAGAAAAAGACCAGCTCTATTAGAGAAATAGAGTCAGGTTTCTGAGAGAGAGACCAGCTCCATGAGAGAGAGACAAGCTCTATGAGAGAGAGACCAGATCCATGTGAGAGACTAGATCCCTGAAACAGAGACAAGCTCCATGAGAGAGACATGGTCCCTGAGAGAGAGCAACCAGCTCCATGAGAATGAACAGCTCCATGAGAGACACCAGCTTCTAAAGAGTAAGAGACCAGCTTTATTAGAGACATTACCTCAATGAGAGAGAGACCAGCTCCATGAGAGAGGGAGAGACCAGCTCGATGAGAGAGACCAACCCCATGAGAGAGACAGACAAGCTCTGTTGGAGAGACCAGCTCCATGAGAGACAGACCAGCTTCCTGAGAGGGAGAGAGCAGCTCTATGAGGGAGAGACCAGCTCCATGAGAGAGACCAGCTCCCTGAGAGAGAGACCAGCTCCATGAGAAAGACCAACTTCCAGAAAGAGAGAGGCAAGCTCCATTAGATATATTAGCTTAATGAGAGAGAGACCAGCTCCATGAGAGAGAGAGACCAGCTCCATGAGGGAGAGCAGCTTCATGAGAGAGAGAGACCAGCTCCATGAGAGAGACCAGTTCCATGAGAGAGAGACCAGCTCCTTGAGAGAGACCAGCTTCGTGAGAGAAAGTTTCCAGCTCCATGAGAGAGACCAGCTCCATGAGAGAGAGACCAGCTCCATGAAAGACAGAGAACAAATACATGAGAGAGTGACCAGCTTCACGAGAAAAATAAAGTCCAGCTCTTTGAGAGAGAGACAAGCTCCATGAGAGAGACCAGCTCCATGAGAGAGAAACCAGGTCCATGAGGGAGACCAGCTCTGAACAAAGAGTCCAGCTCCATGAGAAAGACCAGCTTCATGAGAGAGAGTCCAGCTCCATGAGAAAGACCAGCTTCATGAGAGAGAGTCCAGCTCCATGAGAGAGACCAATTCCATGAGAGAGAGAGACAAGCTTCATGAAAGAGAGCAGCGCCATGAGAGACAGACCAGCTCCCTGACAGAGAGAGACCAGTTCCGTGAGAGAGAGACCAGCTCCATGAGAGAGACCAGCTTTCTGAGAAAAAGAGTCTAGCTCCATGAGAGAGACCGGCTCCATGAGAGAGAGACCAGCTCCATGAGAGGAGACCAGCTCCATGAAAGAGAGCAGCGCCATGAGAAACAGTCCAGCTCCCTAAGAGAGAGAGACCAGCTCCATGAGAGAGAGACAAGCTCTATGAGAGAGATACCAGATCCATGTGAGAGACTAGATCCCTGAAACAGAGACCAGCTCCATGAGAGAGACATGGTCCCTGAGAGAGAGCAACCAGCTCCATGAGAATGAACAGCTCCATGAGAGAGAGACCAGCTCTATGAGATTGAGAGACAAGCTCCATTAGAGAGAGAGAACAGCTCCATGAGAGAGAGAGACAAGCTCCATGAGAGAGAAGCTCCATGAGAGACACCAGCTTCTAAAGAGAAAGAGACCAGCTTTATTAGAGACATTACCTCAATGAGAGAGGGACCAGCTCCATGAGAGAGGGAGAGACCAGCTCGATGAGAGAGACCAACCCCATAAGAGAGACAGACAAGCTCTGTTGGAGAAACCAGCTCCATGAGAGACAGACCAGCTTCCTGAGAGGGAGAGAGCAGCTCGATGAGGGAGAGACCAGCTCCATGAGAGAGACCAGCTCCCTGAGAGAGAGACCAGCTCCATGAGAAAGACCAACTTCCAGAAAGAGAGAGGCAAGCTCCATTAGATATAATAGCTCAATGAGAGAGAGACCAGCTCCATGAGAGAGAGAGACCAGCTCCATGAGGGAGAGCAGCTCCATGAGAGAGAGAGACCAGCTCTATGGGAGAGAGCAGCGCCATGAGAGACAGACCAGCTCCGTGAGAGAGACCAACTTCCTGAGAGAGAGAGACCAGCTACATTAGAGTGACCAGCTCCATGAGAGATAGACCAGATCCATGAGAGTGAGAGAACAACTCCATGAGAGAGAGAGACGAGTTTTATGAGAGAGAGACCAGCTTTATGAGACAGAAACCAGCTTCATTAAAAAGAGAGACCAGCTCCCTAGGAGAGAACAGATCCATGAGAGGGAGACAAGCTCCAGGAGAGAGAGCAGCTCCATGAAAGAGAGAGACCAGCTCCATGAGAAAGACCAGCTCCATAAGAGAGAGACCACCTCAATGAGAGATACCAGTTCCATGAAAGAGAGTGAGATTCTCCATGTGTAATACCAGCTCCATGAGAGGGACCAGATCCATGAATGAGAGACCACCTCCATGAGAGAGAGAGATGCCCCAAGAGAGAGACAAGTTCCACGAGAGATACCATCTCCATGAGAGAGACCCGCTCCTTGAGATAGAGAGACCAGCTCCACGAGAAAGACCAGCTCCATTAGAGAGACCAGCACCCTGAGAGAGAGATCGCTTCATGGGAGAGACCAGCTCCATGAAAGATAGACCAGCTCCATGAGAGAGACCATCTTTATGAGAAAGAACAGCTCATTAAAGAGAGACACTAGCTCCATGAGGGAGACCAGCTGTATGAGAGATACAGCAGCTCCATGAGAGAGACCAGCTTCCTTAAAGAGAGAGACCAGCTCCATGAGAGAGACCAGCTCCATGAGAGACAGAGATCAGCTCTATGATAGTGAGAGTTCAGCTCCATGAGAGAGAGCAACTCCCTCAGAGAGAAACCAGCTCCATGACAGAGACCAGCTCATTGAGAGAGAGATCAGCTCCAAGAGAGACAGATCAGCTCCATGACAGAGACCAGCTCCATTATAAAGACAGACCAGCTCCATGGAAGAAACCAGCTCTATGTGAGAGAGACCAGCTCCCTGAGCAAGAGAGACGAACTCCCTGACAGAGAAAGCCCAGCTTAATGAGACAGAGAGAGACTAGCTCCATGAGAGAGAATCAGCTCCATGAGAGAAAGACCAGCTGCATGAGAGAGAGAGACCAGCTCACTTAGAGACACCAGCTCAATGAGAGAGAGACCAGCTCCATGAAACACAACAGCTTCCAGAGAGAGAGAAAGACCAGCTTTATGAGAGACATTAGCTCAATGAGAGAGAGTCCAGCTACATGAGAGAGAGAAAAGATTTCCATGAGAGTAAGAAGCTCAATAAGAGAGAAAGACCAGCTATATTGGAGAGACCAGGTCCATGAGAGACAGACCAGTTCCCTGAGAGAGAGAGAGACCACCTCCATGAGAGAGACCAGCTACATGAGAGAGACCAGCATTTTGAGAGAGAGAGAGAGAGTCTAGCTCCATGAGAGATATTAGCTCAATGAGAGAGAGACGAGCTCCATGAGAGAGAGACACCATCTGATTGGGAGAGAGCAGCGCCATGAGAGACAGACAAGCTTCCTGAGAGAGTGAGACCATCTCCATGAGAGAGACAAGATCCACGAGAGAGAGACCAGCTCCATGAGAAAGACCAGATCCCTGAAACAGAGACCAGCTTTATGAGACAGAAGAGCTCCGTGAGAGAAAGAGACCAGCTCCATGAGAATGACCACCTCCATGAGAGAAAGATCAGCTCCATGGGAGAAACGAACTCCATTAGAGAGAGACCAGCTCTATGAGAGAGACCAGCTGTATGAGAAAGTTCAGCTCCATGAAAGAGAGAGACCAGGTCCATGAGGGAGACCAGCTTTATGAGAGACAGAAATCAGCTCCATGAGAGTGAGACACCAGCTGCATGAGAAAGACCAACTCCCTGAGAGAGAGAAACTAGCTCCATGAGAGAAACCTTCTCCATGAGAGAGAGAGACCAGCTCGATAGAATAGACCAGCTGCATGAGATAGAGAGTCAAGATCCATGAGACAGAGACCAGCTCCATGAGAGAGAGACCAGCTCCATGAGAGAGAGAGACCAGCTCCTGGAGAGATACCAGTTCTGTGAGAGAGAGACCAGCTCTACGAGGAAGAAAGACCAGCTCCATTAAGAGTCCAGCTCCATGAGAGACAGACCAGCTTTCTGAGAGAGAGAGAGCAGCTCGATGAGGGAGAGACCAGCTCCATGAGAGTAAGACAAGCTCCCTGAGTGAGAGACCAGCTCCATGAGAAAGACCAGGTTCCAGAAAGAGAGAGGCAAGATCCATTAGATATATTAGCTCAATGAGAGAGAGTCCAGCTCCATGAGAGAGAGAGAGACCAGCTCCATGAGGGAGAGCAGCTCCATGAGAGAGAGAGACCAGCTCTATGGGAGAGAGCAGTGCTGTGAGAGATAGACCAGCTCCATGAGAGAGACCAGCTTTTTGAGAGAGAGAGACCAGCTACATGAGAGTGACCAGCTCCATGAGAGATATACCAGATCCATGAGAGTGAGAGAACAACTCCATGAGAGAGAGAGACGAGCTCCATGAGAGAGAGACCAGCTTCATGAGACAGAAACCAGCTCCATTAAACAGAGAGACCAGCTCCCTAGGAGAGAGCAGATCCATGAGAGGGAGACCAGCTCCAGGAGAGAGAGCAGCTCCATGAAAGAGAGAGACCAGCTTTATGAGAAAGACCAACTCCATACGAGAGAGACAACCTCAATGAGAGAGACCAGCTCCATGAGAGAGAGTGAGCTTCTCCATGAGTGGTACCAGCTCCATGAGAGAGACCAGCTACATGAGAGAGACCAGCATTTTGAAAGAGAGAGTCCAGCTCCATGAGAGATATTTGCTCAATGAGAGAGAGACGATCTCCATGAGAGAGAGACACCATCTGCATGGGAGAGAGCAGCGCCATGAGAGACAGACAAGCTTCCTGAGAGAGTGAGACCATCTCCATGAGAGAGACAAGATCCACGAGAGAGAGATCAGCTCTATGAGAAAGACCAGATCCCTGAATCAGAGACTAGCTCCATGAGACAGAAGAGCTCCGTGAGAGAAAGAGACCAGCTCCATGAGAATGACCAGCTCCATGAGAGAGATACCAGCTCCATGAGAGAGACCAGCTTCATGAAAGAGAGACCGATTCAATGAGAGAGACCAGTTCCATGAGAGAGAGACAAGCTCCATGAACGAGAGACCATCTCCCTGAGAGAGACAAGCTCCTCGAGAGATACCAGGTCCATGAGAGAGACTAGCTTCCTGAGAGAGAGAGACCAGCTCCATGAGAGAAACCAGCTGCCTGAGAGAGACCAGTTTCCTGAGAAAGAGATCAGCTCCATGGAGAAACCAGTTCCATGACAGAGAGACCAGCTCCACAAGAGATACTAGCTTTATGAGAAAGACCAGCTCAATGAAAGAGAGAGACCAGCTTTATGAGGGAGACCAGCTTCATGAAAGACCGAGATCAGCTCCAAGAGAGAGAAACACCATCTCCAAGAGAAACCAGCTCCCTGAGAGAGAGAGAAACGATCTACATGAGAGAGACCTTCTCCATGAGAGAGAGAGACCAGCTCGATAGAAGAGACCAGCTCCATGTGAAAGAGAGACCAGCTAGATGAGAGAAGGACACCAGCTCCTGGGGAGATACAATTTTCATGAGAGAGAGACCAGCTCCATGAGAAAGAGCAGCTCAAGGAGAGATAGAGACCAGCTCCATGGGAGATTTGCTCCATGAGAGACAGAATAGCACAATGAGAGAGATACCAGCTCCATGAGAAGGACCATCTTCCTGAGAGAGAGACACAAGCTCCATTGGAGAAAGGAACCAGCACCACGAGAGAGACCAGCTTCTTGAGAGAGAGCGACCAGCTTTATGAAAGAGACCAGCTCCATGATAGAGAGAGACCAGCTCCATGACAGAGACCAGCTCCATGAGAGAGAGATATAGGCTCCATGAGAGAGAGGGACCAGCTCCATGATAGAGAAACAAGCTCAATGACAGAAAGACAAGCATAATGAGAGAGAGAGACCAGCTCAATGAGAGAGAGATCAGCTCCATGAGAGAGAGAGACCACCCTCATGTGAGAGACCAGATCCCTGACAGAGATAATAGCTTCATGATAGAGACCCGCTTCCAGAGAAAGAGAGACCAGATCCATGAGAGAGACCAGTTCAATGAGAGTAAGACCAGGTCCAAGAGAGAGAGATCAGATCCATGAGAGAGACCAGCTCCCTGAGAGCGAGAGACCAGCTCCATGAGAGTGACCAACTCCATGAGATAGAGACCAGATCTATGAGAGGGAGATACCAGCTCCATGAGAGAGAGAGAAGAGATCTATGAGAGAGAGTGACCAGTTCCATGAGAGAGATAAGCTCCATGAGAGTGAGACGAGCTCCATGAAAGAGAGACCATCTCCATGAGAGAGACAGGCTCCAGGAGAGAGACCAGTTCCCTGAGAGAGAGATCAGCTCCATGGGAGAAACGAGCTCCATTAGAGAGAAACCAGCTCTATGAGAGAGACCAGCTTTATGAGAAAGATCAGCTCCATGAAAGAGAGAGACCAGCTCCATGAGGGAGACCAGCTTTATGAGAGACAGATCAGCTCCATGACAGAGACCAGCTCCATTATACAGAGAAACCAGCTCCAGGGAAAAAACCAGCTCCATGCGAGAGAGACCAGCTCCCTGAGCAAGAGAGACGAACTCCCTGACAGGGAAAGACCAGCTACATAAGAGAGAGAGAGACTAGCTACATGAGAGAGAAATCAGCTCCATGAGAGAGAGATCAGCTCCATGAGAGAGGGAGACCAGCTCCCTTAGAGACACCAGCTCCCTGAGAGAGAGACCAGCTCCATGAGAGACACCAGCTTCCAGAGAGAGAGAAAAACCAGCTTTATGAGAGACATTAGCTCAAAGAGAGAGAGTCGAGATACATGAGAGAGAGAGAGAAGAGCTCCATGATAGAAAGAAGCTCCATAAGAGAGAAAGACCAGATATATTGGAGAGACCAGGTCCATGAGAGACAGACCAGTTCCCTGAGAGAGAGAGACCGACTCCATGAAAGAGACCAGCTACATGAGATAGACCAGCATTTTGAGAGAGAGAGTTCAGCTCCATGAGAGATATTAGCTCAATGAGAGAGAAACGAGCTTTATGAGAGAGAGACACTATCTGCATGGGAGAGAGCAACGCCATGAGATACAGACAAGCTTCCTGAAAGAGTGAGACCATCTACATGAGAGAGACAAGATCCACGAGAGAGAGACCAGCTCCATGAGAAAGACCAGATCCCTGAAACAGAGACCAGCTCCATGAAACAGAAGAGCTCCGTGAGAGAAATAGACAAGCTCCATGAGAATGACCAGCTCCATGAGAGAGAGACCAGCTCCACGAGAGAGAGAGAGACCAGCTCCATGAGAGAGAGATTAGCTTCCTGAGAAAAACAAGCTTCATGAGAAAGACCTTCTCCATGAGACAGAGACCACTTCCATGAGAGAGAAAGACAAGCACCCTGAGAGATACAAGCTTTATGAAACAGAGACCAGCTCCATGAGAGAGCAGACCAGCTCCCTGAGAAATACCAGCTCCATGAAAAAGAGACCAGTTCAATGAGAGAGACCAGCTCCATGAGAGAGAGACCAGCTCCATGAACGAGAGACCAGCTCCATTAGAGATTCAAGCTCCTCGAGAGATACCAGGTCCATAAGAGAGACCAGCTTCCTGAGATAGAGAGACCAGCTCCATGAGAGAAACCAGTTCAATGCGAGAGAGACCATCTCTACCAGAGATACCTGCTTTATGAGAAAGAGCAGCTCAGTGAAAGAGAGATACCAGCTTTATGAGGGAGACCAGCTTCATGAGAGACAGAGATCAGCTCCAAGAGAGAGAGACACCATCTCCATGAGAGAAACCCGCTCCCTGAGAGAGACAGAAACGAGCTACATGAGAAAGACCTTCTCCATGAGAGAGAGAGTCCAGCTCGATAGAAGAGAGGAGCTGCATGAGATATAGAGACCAGATCCATGAGAGAGAGAGACCAGCTCCATGTGAAAGAGAGACCAGCTAGATGAGAGAAGGACACCATCTCCTGGGGAGATACCATATTCATGAGAGAGAAAACAGCTCCATGAGACAGAGCAGCTCCATGAGAGATAGAGACCAGCTTTATGGGAGAGATTAGCTCCATGAGAGACAGAATAGCACCATGAGAGAGAGACCAGCTCCATGAGAGGGACCATCTCCCTGAGAGAGAGATAAAAGCTCCTTGAGACAGAGGGACCAGCACCATGAGAGAGACCAGCTTCTTGAGAGAGAGCGTCCAGCTTTATGAAAGAGACCAGCTCCATGATAGAGAGAGACCAGCTCCATGACAGAGACCAGCTCCATGAGAGAGAGATATAGACTCCATGAGAGAGAGGGACCAGCTCCATGAGAGAGAAACAAGCTCAATGACAGAAAGACAAGCATAATGAGAAAGATAGACCAGCTCCATGAGAGAGACATCAGCTCCATGAGAGAGAGAGACCACCCTCATGTGAGAGACCAAATCCCTGACAGAGATAATAGCTTCATGATAGAGTCCAGCTTCTGCAGAAAGAGAGACCAGCTACATGAGAGAGACCAGTTCAATTAGAGTAAGACCAGGTCCAAGAGAGAGAGATCAGATCCATGAGAGAGACCATCTCCCTGAGAGAGAGACCAGCTCCATGAGAGAGACCAGCTCCCTGAGAGCGAGAGACCAGCTCCATGAGAGTGACCAGCTCCATTAGAGAGATACCAGATCCATGAGAGAGAGAGACCAGCTCCATGAGAGAGAGAGAAGAGATCCATGAGAGAGAGAGAAACCAGTTCCAAAAAGAGAACAGCTCCATGAGAGTGAGACCAGCTCCATGAAAGAGAGACATTCTCCATGAGAGAGACAAGCTTTACGAGAGAGACAAGATCCCTGAGAGAGAGATCAGCTCAATGGGAGAAACGAGCTCCAATAGAGAGAGACCAGCTCTATGAGAGAGACCAGGTTAATTAGAAAAATCAGCTCCATGAAAGAGAGAGACCAGCTCCATGAGAAAGACCAGGTTTATGAGAGACAGAAATCAGCT
Source organism: Ictidomys tridecemlineatus (assembly GCF_052094955.1). NCBI lineage: Eukaryota > Metazoa > Chordata > Mammalia > Rodentia > Sciuridae > Ictidomys > Ictidomys tridecemlineatus. The sequence goes on from NW_027521452.1 coordinate 79,716, forward strand.
CCTGAGAGTGAGACACCAGCTCCATGAGAGAGACCAGCTTCCTGAGAGAGAGAAACTAGCTCCATGAGAGAGACCTTCTCCATGAGAGAGAGAGACCAGCTCGATAGAAGAGCCCAGCTGAATGAGATAGAGAGACAAGATCCATGAGAGTGAGACCAGCTCCATGAGAGAGAGACCATGTCCATGAAAGAGGGAGACCAGTTCCTGGAGAGATACCAGTTCTGTGAGAGTGAGACCATCTCTATGAGTGAGGAAGACCAGCTCCATGAAGAGTCCAGCTCCATGAGAGACAGACGAGCTTTCTCAGAGAGAGAGACCAGCTCCCTGAGAGAGACCATGTCTATGAGAGAAACTAGCTCCATGAGAGAGACCAGCTCCATGAGAGAGAGAGACCAGCTCCATGAGAGTAAGAGACCAGCTCCATTGGAGAGACCAGCTCCATGAGAGCGAGAGACCAGCTCCATTAGAAAGATACCAGCTCCATGAGAGAGACACCAGCTCAATGAGAGAAACCAGAAACCTGAAAGAGAGACAACCGTCATAAGAGATACTAGGTTCCGGAGAGAGTGAGACCAGCTCCATGAGTGAGAACAAGTCAAAGAGAGAAAGAGCAGCTCCAAGAGAGAGAGAGAGAGACCAGCTCCATGAGAGAGAGAGACCAACTACAAGAGAGAGATAAAACAACTACTTGAGAGAGAGAGACCAACAACATAAGAGAGAAAGACCAGCTCTATTAAAGAAATAGAGTTAAGTTCCTGAGAGAGAGACCAGCTTCATGAGAGAGACCAGTTCCATGAGAGAGAGATCAGCTCCATGAGAGAAAGAGAACAAATACATGAGAGAGTGACCAGCTTCACGAGAAAAATAAAGTCCAGCTCTTTGAGAGAGAGACAAGCTCCATGAGAGAGACCAGCTCCATGAGAGAGAAACCAGGTCCGTGAGGGAGACCAGCTCTGAACAAAGAGTCCAGCTCTATGAGAAAGAACAGCTTCATGAGAGAGAGACCAGCTCCATTAGAAAGACCAATTCAATGAGAGAGAGAGAGACAAGCTTCATGAAAGAGAGCAGCGCCATGAGAGACAGACCAGCTCCCTGAGAGAGAGAGACCAGTTCCATGACAGAGAGACCAGCTCCATGAGAGAGACCAGCTTACTGAGAAAAAATGTCCAGCTCCATGAGAGAGACCGGCTCCATGAGAGAGAGACCAGCTCCATGAGAGGAGACCAGCTCCATGAAAGAGAGCAGCACCATGAGAAACAGACCAGCTCCCTAAGAGAGAGAGACCAGCTCCATGAGAGAGAGTCAAGCTCTATGAGAGAGAGACCAGCTCCATGTGAGAGACTAGATCCCTGAAACAGAGACCAGCTCCATGAGAGAGACATGGTCCCTGAGAGAGAGCAACCAGATCCATGAGAATGAACAGCTCAATGAGAGAGAGACCAGCTCTATGAGATTGAGAGACAAGCTCCATTAGAGAGAGAGAACAGCTCCATGAGAGAGAGACAAGCTCCATGAGAGAGACAGAAGCTCCATGAGAGAGAGACACCACCCTCATGTGAGAGACCAAATCCCTGACAGAGATAATAGCTTCATGATAGAGTCCAGCTTCCGCAGAAAGAGAGACCAGCTACATGAGAGAGACCAGTTCAATTAGAGTAAGACCAGGTCCAAGAGAGAGAGATCAGATCCATGAGAGAGACCATCTCCCTGAGAGAGAGACCAGCTCCATGAGAGAGACCAGCTCCCTGAGAGCGAGAGACCAGCTCCATGAGAGTGACCAGCTCCATTAGAGAGATACCAGATCCATGAGAGAGAGAGACCAGCTCCATGAGAGAGAGAGAAGAGATCCATGAGAGAGAGAGAAACCAGTTCCATGAAAGAGAACAGCTCCATGAGAGTGAGACCAGCTCCATGAAAGAGAGACATTCTCCATGAGAGAGACAAGCTTTACGAGAGAGACAAGATCCCTGAGAGAGAGATCAGCTCAATGGGAGAAACGAGCTCCAATAGAGAGAGACCAGCTCTATGAGAGAGACCAGGTTAATTAGAAAAATCAGCTCCATGAAAGAGAGAGACCAGCTCCATGAGAAAGACCAGGTTTATGAGAGACAGAAATCAGCTCCTGAGAGTGAGACACCAGCTCCATGAGAGAGACCAGCTTCCTGAGAGAGAGAAACTAGCTCCATGAGAGAGACCTTCTCCATGAGAGAGAGAGACCAGCTCGATAGAAGAGCCCAGCTGAATGAGATAGAGAGACAAGATCCATGAGAGTGAGACCAGCTCCATGAGAGAGAGACCATGTCCATGAAAGAGGGAGACCAGTTCCTGGAGAGATACCAGTTCTGTGAGAGTGAGACCATCTCTATGAGTGAGGAAGACCAGCTCCATGAAGAGTCCAGCTCCATGAGAGACAGACGAGCTTTCTCAGAGAGAGAGACCAGCTCCCTGAGAGAGACCATGTCTATGAGAGAAACTAGCTCCATGAGAGAGACCAGCTCCATGAGAGAGAGAGACCAGCTCCATGAGAGTAAGAGACCAGCTCCATTGGAGAGACCAGCTCCATGAGAGCGAGAGACCAGCTCCATTAGAAAGATACCAGCTCCATGAGAGAGACACCAGCTCAATGAGAGAAACCAGAAACCTGAAAGAGAGACAACCGTCATAAGAGATACTAGGTTCCGGAGAGAGTGAGACCAGCTCCATGAGTGAGAACAAGTCAAAGAGAGAAAGAGCAGCTCCAAGAGAGAGAGAGAGAGACCAGCTCCATGAGAGAGAGAGACCAACTACAAGAGAGAGATAAAACAACTACTTGAGAGAGAGAGACCAACAACA
>NW_027521453.1:0-82466 GCF_052094955.1 Ictidomys tridecemlineatus
ATGCACCCCAGTCTCCAAACTTTTCTCTCTTTAACAGGCCTTCTGCATCCAAATCTCCAACATCTGCTCTGTGCAACGGTTCTTCTGTAACCCAGTCTCCAAACTCTGTTCTTTGCAACAGTCCTTCTGCATCCTAGTCTCCAGACTCTGCTCCCTGTAGCAGCCGTTCTGCACCTCAGTCGCCAAACTCTGTTCTCTGCAACAGTCTTTCTGCACCCCAGTCTCTAACCTCTGCTCTCTGTAACAGTTCTTCTGCACCGCAATCCTTAACCTCTCCTCTCTGTAATGGTCCTTCTGCACTCCAGTCTCCAAACTCTGCTTTCTGTATCAGTCCTGCAACTCAGTCTCCAAACTCTGCTTTCTGTATCAGTCCTGCAACTCAGTCTCCAAACTCTGCTCTCTGTAACAGTCCTTCTGCACCTCAGTCTTCAATATTTGCTCTCTGCAATTGTCCTTCTGCACCTCAGTATCCAACGTTTACTCTCTGTAACAGTCCTTCTGCATCTCAGTCTCAAACCTCTACTCTCTGTAAGATACTTTTGCAAACCAATCTCCAAAATCTGCTCTCTGTAACAGTTCTTCTGCACCCCTTCTCCAAACTTTGCTCTCTGTTACAGGCGTTCTGCACCCCAGTCTCCAACATATCTTCTCTGAAACAGTCCTTCTGTACACAAGTCTCTAACCTCTGCTCTCTGCAATAGCCCTTCTGCACCCCAGTCTCCAACATCTGCTCTCTGCATTTGTTCTTCTGCACCTCAGTATGAAAACTCTGCTCTCTTCCACGATCCTTCTGCACCCCAGTCTTCAACCTGTGTTCTCTGCAACAGTCCTTCTGCATCCCAGTCTCCAACCTCTGCTCTCTGTAACAGTCCTTCTGCACCTAAGGCTCCAAATTCTCCTCTCTGCAACAGTCATTCTGCAACCCAGTCTCCAACCTCTCTTTTCTGCAACAATCATTCTGCACCCCAGGCTCCAACATCTGATTTCTGTATCAGTCTTGCACACCAGACTCCGAAATCTGCTTTCTGTAACAGTCCTTCTGCACCTCGGTCTCCAACCTCGGCTCTCTGCAACGATCCTTGTAAACCACAGACTCCAACCTCTTCTCTCTGCAACGATCCTTCTGCACCCAAGTCTCCGAACTCTGGTCTTTGCAACAGTGCTTCTGTACCCCAGTCCCCAACGTCAGCTCTCTGAAAGATCCTTCTGCACTCAAGTCTCCAAACTCTACTCTCTGTAACAATCCTTCTGCACATCAGTCTCCAACCTCTGCTCTCAGCAACGGTCCTTATGCACCCCAGTTTCCAACTTTTGTTCTCTGCAACAGCCCTTCTGTACCACAGTATTAAAAATGTGCTCTCTGTAACAGTCCTTCTATACTGCAGTCTCGTACCTCTGCTCTCTGTAAAGGTCCTTCTTGACCCCAGTCTCCCACCTGTGCTTTCGGTATAAGTCCTTATGCACCCCAGTCTCCAAGCTCTGCTCTCTGTAACTTTCCTTCTGCACCTCAGTCTCTAACCTCTGCTCTCTGTATCAGTCCTTCTGCACCCCAGTCTCCAAACTCCGCTCTCTGAAGCATCCTTCTGCACCTGTCTTCAACAACTTCTCTCTGCAACAGTCCTTCTGCACCCCAGTCTCCAACCTCTGCTCTCTGGAAAAGACCATCTATACCCCAGTCTCCATAATTTGTTCTCTTTAACGATCCTTCTGCACCCTAGTCTCCAACGTCTATTCTGCAACAGTGTTTCTGCAACCCAGTCTCCAAATTCTGCTCTCTGTAAGATCATTCTTTACCCCAGTCTCCAACCTCTGCTCTCTGCAATGGTCCCTCTGCACCCCAGTTTCCAAACTTGTTTTCAAAAACACTTCTTCTGTACAGCAGTCTTCAACCTCTGTTCTCTGTAAGGGTCCTTCTTCACTTAAGTCTCCAACCTCTGTTTTCTGTATGAGTCCTTTTGCAACACATTCTCGAAACTCTGCTGTCTGTATCAGGCTTTCTGCACCTCAGTCTGCAACCTCTGCTCTCTGCAATAGTCCATATGCACCCCAGTCTCTAATTTCTGCTCTCTGCAACATTCCTTCTGCACCTCAGTCTCCAACATCTGCTGTCTGCAACAGTCCTTCTCCAACCCAGTCTCCAAACTCTGCTCTCTGCAACAGTCCTTCTACACCCCAGTCTTCAACCTCTGCTTTTTGTATCAGTCCTGCTGCACCAGAGTCTCCAAACTCTGCTCTCTGTAACACTTCTTCTGTAACTTACTCTGCAAATTCTGCTCTCTGCAACAATCCCTCTGCACCCCAGTCTTCAACCTCTGCTCTCTGTAACAGTCCTCCTGTACTGCAGTCTCCAACCTCTGCTCTCTGTAACAGTCCTTCTACACCAGAGTCTCCAAACTCTGCGTTATGTGTCAGTCATTCTGCACATCAGTCTCCAACCTCTGCTCTCTGTAAAAGTCCTTCTGCACCTCAGAATCCAACCTCTGTTCTCTGCAAAAGTACTTCTGCGCCCCAATCTTCAACCTCTGCTCCCTGCAACAGTCCTTCTGCACCTCAGTGTCCAAACTCTGCTCTCTGTAGGATCCTTCTGAAACCCAGTCTCCAACCTCAGCTTTCTGCAATTGTCCTTCTGCACCTCAGACTCCAACCTCTTTTCTCTGCAGCAGTCCTCTACACCCCTGTATCCATACTCTGCTCGCACCAACGATCTTTCTGCACTTAAGTCTCCAACCTCTGCTCTCTGCAACAATCCTTCGGCACCCTAGTCTCAAACGTCTGCTCCCTGCAACAGAACTTCTGAACCCCAGTCTCCAAAATCTGCTCTCTGCAACAGTTCTTCTGTACCTCAGTCTGAAAAATCTGCTCTCTGCAATAATCCTTCTGCACCCCAGTCTCCAACCTCTGCTCTCTTTTACAGTCGTTTTGTACCTCAGTCTCCAAACTCTGCTCTATGCAACAGTCCTTCTGCACCCAAGTCTCTAACATTTGATCTCTGAAACAGTCCTTCTACACCCCAGTCCTCAAAACTCTGTTCTCTGGAACAGTACTTCTACACCCCAGTCTCTATATTCTGCTTGCCCCAACGATACTTCAGCAACCCAGTCTCCAACCTCTGGTCTATACATTAGTTCTTTTGCACCCCAGTCTCCAACCTCTGCTCTCTGTAACCGTCCTTCTCTACCACAGTCTCCAAATGCTGTTCTCCATAAGGGTCCTTATGCACCCCAGTATCTAACCTCTGCTTCCTGTATCTGTCGTTTTGCACCACAGTCTCAAAACTCTCCCCTCTTTAACAGTCCTTCTGCAAGTCAGTCTGCAACCTCTGCTGTCTGCAACAGTCCTACTGCACCCCAGTCTCCATCCTCTGCTCTCTGCAACAGTCCTTTTGCACCCCAGTCTTCAACCTCTTCTCTCTATAACAGTCCTTTGGTACTGCATTCTCCAACATCTGCTCTCTGTAAGGGTACTTCTACACCCGAGTCTCCAACCTCTGCTTTCTGTATCAGTCCTTCTGCACCCCAGTCTCCAACCTGTGCTCTGTGTAACTGTCCCTCTGCACATTAGTCTCCAACATTTGCTCTCTGCTACAGTCCTTCTAGACCCCAGTCTCCAACCTCTGCTCTCTCTAACAAGCTTTCTGCACCTCCATCTACAATCTCTGCTCTCTGCAATGGTCCTTCTGCACCTGAGCCTCCAACCTCTACTCTCTGTTACAGTGCTTCTACACCTCAGTCTCCAACATCTGCTCTATGTAAGATCCTTCTGCAACTCAGTATCCACACTCTGCTCTCTGTAGAAAACCTTCTGCACCCCAGTTTCCTAACTCTGCTCTCTGTATCAGTCCTTGTGCACCCCATTCTCCAACCTCTGATCTCTGCGACAATCCCTCTGCACCCGTCTCCAACCTCTGTTAGCTGCAACTGTCCTTTGCACCCCAATCTCCAAAATCTGATCTCTGCAACAGTTCTTCTGTAGTTCAGTCTGAAAACTCTGCTCTCTGCCATAATCCTTCTGCACCCGAACCTCCAACCTCTACTTTCTGTAACAGTTCTTCTGTACCTCAGTCTCAAACTTCTGCTCTGTATCAGATCTGCACCCCTGTCTCCCAAATATGCTCTCTGTAACAGTCCTTCTTCACCTCAGTCTTCAACCTCTGCTCTGTTTAACAGTCCTTCTGCACCCCAGTGTCCAACCACTGCTCTCTTCAATGATCCTTCTGCATCCCAGTCTCCAGCATCTGCTCTCTGCAACAGTCCTTCTGCACCCAAGTCTCTAAAAACTGATCTCTGCAACAGTCCTTCTGCACCTCAGTCCTAAAACTCTGCTGTCTCCAACAATACTTCTGCACGCCAGTCTCCAAACTCTGCTCTCTGTAACAGTTCTTCTGCACCTCAGTCTCCAAACTCTGCTCTCTGTAACAGTTCTTCTGCACCCCAGTCTCAAACCTCTGCTCTCTGTAACAGGCCTTCTGCACCCCAGTCTCGAAACTCTGCTCTCTGTATCAGTCCTTCTGCACCCCGTCGCAAACCTCTGCTCTTTGTAACAGTCCTTCTGCATCTCAGTCTCCTACATCTGCTCTCTGCAATAGTCCTTCAGCACCCCAGATTCCAACTTCTGGTAACTGAAAAAGTCCTTCTACACCCCAGTCTTCAACCTCTTGTATCTAAAACAGTCCTTCTGCACCCCAGTCTTCAAACTCTGCTCTCTGTAACAATATTTCTGTGCCTCAGTCTCCAACATCTACTCTCTGTAACAGTCCCTCTGCATCTCACTCTCCAACAACTGCTCTCTGTAAGTACCTTCTGCAACCCAGACTCCAAAATCTGCCCTCTGTAACAGTCGTTCTACATCCTTTCACCAAACTCTGCTCTCTATAACAGGCCTTCTGCACCGCAGTCTTCAACCTCTGTTCTCTGTAACAGTCCTTCTGCACTCCAGTCTCAAACCTCTGCTCTCTACAAAGATCCTTCTGCACCCCAGTCTCCAAACTTTGTAATCTCTAAAAGCCCTTCTTCACCTCAGTCTGAAAACTCGGTTCTCGGCAATGATCCTTTAGCACCCCAGTCTTCAAACTCTGCTCTCTGTAACAGTCTTTCTGCACCCCAGTCTCCAACCTCTGCTCTCTGACACAGTCTTTCTGAACCCCAGTTTCCATCCTCTGGTCTCTGAAAGAGTCCTTCTGCACCCCAGTATCCAAATTCTGTTCTCTGTAACAATCCTTCTTCACCTCAGTTCCCAAAATGTGACCTCTGCAATGGTCCTCCAGCACCCCAGTCTCTAGCCTCTGCTCTCTGCAATGATCCTTCTGCACCACAGTCTCCAACATCTGCTCTCTGCAATAGTCATTCTGTACATCAGTCTGAAAACTCTGATCTCTGCAAGGATCCTAGTACACCACAGTCTCTAAACTCTGCTTTCTGTAACAGTCCTTCTGCAACTCAGTCTTTAACCTCTGCTCTCTGTAACAGTTTTTCTGAACCCCAGTCTCCAATCTCTGCTCTTTGTAGATCCTTCTACACCCCAGTTTCCAAACTCTGCTCTCTGTCACATTCCTTCTCCACCCCAGGCTCCAACCTCTGCTCTCTGCAATGGTCCTTCTGCACGACAGTCTCCAACCTCTGGTCTCAGCAACAGTCCTTCTGTACCCCAGTATCCAAACTCATCTCTGGGTATCATTTCTTCTGCACCTCAGTCTCCAACCTCTGCAACAAAGTCTCCAAACTCTGATTTCCATAACAGTCCTTCTTCACCCCAGTCTCCAAACTTTGCTCTCTGTAACACTCCTTCTGCACCTCAGTCTCCAACATCTGCTCTCTGCAACAGTCCATCTGCACCCCATTCTCCAAACTCTGTTGTCTGCAAGAGTCCTTCAGCATGTCAGTCTCCAACCTCTGCTCCCTGCAAAAATACTTCTGCACACCAGTCTCCAACATCTGCTCTCTGCAAGAGTCCTCAGCAACTCAGTCTAAAAACTCTCCTCTCTGCAACGATCCTTCTGTACCTCAGTCTACTACCTCTGCTCTCTGTAAGACCCTTCTGCAACCCAGTCTCCAAACTCTGCTCTCTGTAACAGTCCTTCTGCAGAATAGTTTCCAACCTCTGCTCTCTGTAACAGGAATTTTACAACCCAGTCTCGAAACTCTTCTTTCTGTAACAGGCCTTCAGAACCCCAGTCTCCAACCTCTTCTCTCTGCAATGATTTTTCTCCACCCCACTCTCCAACCTCTGCTTTCGTCAACATTCCTGCACCCTATTCACCAAACTCTGCACTCTGTAAGATCTTTATGCACTCCAGTCTTCAACCTCTTCTCTCTGCAACGATTTTTGTCCATCCCAGTCTCCAACATCTGCTCTCTGCAACAGTCCTTTTGCAACCCAGTATCTAAACTCTGCTCTTTTTAAGATCCATCTGAACCTCAGTCTCCAACCTGTGCTCTCTGTAACACTCCTTCTGCACAACAGTCTCCAAACTCTGATCTCTGTAACTTTCCTTCTGCACCTCAGTCTCCAAACTCTGCTCTCTGTAACAGTCCATCTGCACCTCAGTCTCTAAAATCTGCTCGCTGCAACGATCCATCTGGACCCCAGGCTCCAACTTCTGCTCTGTGCAACAGTCCTTCTGCACCACAGTCTCCAAACTCTGCTCGCTGTAAGATCCTTCTGCATTCCAGTTACTAAACTCTGCTCTCTGTAAAATTCCTTGTCTACCTCAGTCTCCAACTTCTTTCCTCTGCAACAGTCCTTCTGGTCCCCAGTCTCCGAGAGCTGCTCTGAGTAACAGTTCTTCTGTACCGCAGTCTCCACCTCTGCTCTCTGTAAAGGTCCTTCTACACCCCAATTTCCAACCTCTGCTTTCTGTAAAAGTCCTTTTGCACCTCAGACTCCAAACTCTGCTCTCTGTAACACTCCTTCTACACCTCAGTCTCCAAACTCTGCTCTCTGTAACAGTCCTTCTGCACCCCAGTCTCCAACCTCTGCTATTGGTAACAGTCCTATACCGCAGTCTTAAACCTCTTCTCTCTTTCACTGTCCTTCTGCATCCCAAGTTCCAAACTCTGCTTCCTGTAACAGTCTTTCTGCACCTGCATCTCCAAACTCTGCTCTCTGTAAGAGTCCTTCCACACCTCAGTCTCAAACCTCTGCTCTCTGCAACAGTCCTTCTGCACCCCATTCTCCAGCATATGCTCTCTGCAACAGTCCTTTTCACCTCAGCCTGAAAACTCTGCTGTCCTGAACGAACCTTCTGCACCCCAGTCTCCTACCTCTGCTCTCATTAACAGTCCGTCTGCACCTCAGTCTCCAAATTCTGCTCTCTGTAAGATCCTTCTGCACCGCTGTGTCTAACCTCTGCTCTCTGTAACAGTATCTCTGCAACGCAGTCTCCAACCTCTGCTCTCTGCAATAGTTCTTCTCCACCCCAGTCTACAACATCTGCTCTCTGGAACAGTCCTTCGGCAGCCAAGTTACCAACATCAGCTCTCTTTTACAGACGTTCTGCACCACAGTGTCCAACCTGTGCTCTCTGTAACAGTCCTGTACTACAGAATCCAACCTCTGCTCTCGGTAACAGTCTTTCTGCACCCAAGACTTTAATCTCTGCTTTCTGTATCAGTCTTTCTGCACCCCAGGCTCCAACCTCTGCTCTCTATAAAAGTCCATATGCACCTTAGTCTCCAAAATCCGCTATCTGCAACATTCTTTCTGCACCCCAGTCTCCAACCTGTGCTCTCTGTAACAATCCTTGTGCATCTCAGTCTCAAAACTCTGTATTCTGCAACGTTACTTCTGCACCTCAGTCTTTAATATCTACCCTCTGTATCAGTCTTTCTGCACCTGATTATTCAACCTCTGCTCTCTTTAGGATCCTTCTCCAACCCAGTCTCCAAATTCTGCTCTCTGTAACAGTCCTTCTGCACACCAGTCTCCAACATCTGCTCTCTGCAACAGTCCTTCAGCAAATCAGTCTCCAACCTCTGCTCTTTGCAACAGTCCTTCTATACCCCAGTCTCCACACACTGCTCGACTCAATGATCTGTCTACATCCCAGTCTCCAACCTCTGTTCTCTACATCAGTTCTTCTGCACCCCAGTCTCCAACCTCTTCTCTCTGTACCAGTCTTTCTGTACCGCAGTCTCCAACCTCTGTTCTCCGTAAGGGTCCTTATGCACCCCAGTATCCAACCTCTGCTTTCTGTATCAGTCGTTTTGCACCACAGTCTCCAAACTCTGACGTCTGTAAGAGTCTTTCTGAAACTCAGTCTGCAACCTCGGCTCTCTGCAACAGTCCTTGCGCACCCTAGTCTCCATCCTCTGCTTTCTGCAACATTCCTTCTTTACCCCAGTCTCCAACATCTGCTATCTGCAACAGTCATTCTCCACCCCAGTCTCCAAACTCTGCTCTCTGTAAGAGTCCTTCTGTACTGCATTCTCGAAACTCTGCTCTCTGTAAGGATACTTCTGCACCCGAATCTCCAAACTCTGATTTCTGTATCAGTCCTTTTGCACCCCAGTCTTCAAACTGTGCTCTGTGTAACTGTACTTCTGCTCTCTTTTAGACACTTCTGCAACCCAGTCTCCAAACTCTGCTCTCTGTAACAGTCCTTTGACAGAATAGTTTCCAACCTCTGCTCTCTATATCAGGATTTTTGCAACCCAGTCTCGAATCTGCTCTCTGTAACAGGCCTTCAGAACCCCAGTCTCCAACCTCTTCTCTCTGCAATGATTTTTCTCCACCTCAGTCTCCAACCTCTTCTCTCGGCAACAGTCCTTCTGCAACCTAGTCACGAACCTCTGCTCTCTGTAAAATCCTTATGCACTCCATTCTCCAACCTCTTCTCTCTGCAACGATTCTTCTCCATCCCAGTCTCCAACATCTGCTCTCTGCAACGTTTCTTTTGCACTCCAGTCTCCAAACTCTGCTCTCTGTAAGATGCATCTGAACCCCAGTCTCCAACCTCTGCTCTCTGTAACACTCCTTCTGCATACCAGTCTCCAAACTCTGCTCTCCGTAACTGTCTTTCTGCACCTCAGTCTCTAAACTCTTCTCTCTGTAACAGTCCATCTGCACCTCAGTCTCTAAAATTTGCTCTCTGCAACGATCCCTCTGGACCCCAGTCTTCAACTTCTGCTCTGTGCAACGATCCTTCTGGACCCCAGTCTCGGACTTCTGCTCTGTGCACCAGTCCTTCTGAACCACAGACTCCAGACTCTGATCTCTGTAAGATCCTTCTGCACTCCAGTTTCCAAACTCTGCTCTCTGTAACATTCCTTCTCCACCCCAGTCTCCAACTTCTGTCCTCTGCAACAGTCCTGCTGCTCTGCAGTCTCCAAGATCTGCTCTGTGTAACAGTCCTTCTGAACGGAAGTCGCCAAACTCTGCTCTCTGTAAGGGTCCTTCTACACCCCAATTTCCAACCTCTGATTTCTGTAACAGTCCTTCTCCACCTCAGTCTCTAATCTCTGCTCTCTGTAACACTCTTTCTACACCCCAGTCTCCAACCTCTGCTCTCTGCATTGGTACCTCTTAACCCCAGTCTCCAAACTTGTTCTCTACAACAGTCCTTCTGTACTGCAGTCTCCAACCTCTGTTCTCTGTAAGGGTCCTTTTGCAACCCAGTCTCCCACCTCTACTTTCTATATCAGCCCTTCTTCACAACAGTCTCCAAACTCTGCTCTCTGTAACCGTCATTCTGCACCTCACTCTGCAACCTCTGCTCTCAGAAAAAGTCCTTCTGCAACCAGTCTTCAAACTCTACTCTCTGCAAGAGTCCTTCTGCACCCCAGTCTCCATCCTCTGCTCTCTGCAACAGTCCTTCTCCACCCTAATCTCTAACGTCTGCTCTCGGTAAGGGTCCTTCTGCACCCCAGTCTCCAAACTCTGCTTCCTGTATCAGTTTTTCTGCACCCCAGTCTCCAACCTGTGCTCTCTGTAATAGTCTTTCTGCACCTCATACTCCAACCTCTGCTCTCTGCTACAGTCCTTCAGCGCCACAATCTCCAACCTCTTCTCTCTGCCACAGTCCTTCTGCACCTCAGTTTAAAAACTCTGCTCTCTGTATGATCCTTCTGAAACCCAGTCTCCAACCTCTACTTTCTGTAATGGTCCTTCTGTAAACCAGTCTCCAACCTCTGTTCTCTACAACAGTCATTCTGCACCCCTGTCTCCAACGTCTGCTCTCTGTAAGAGTCTTTCAGTCTGCAACCTCTGTTCTCTGTAAGGGTCCTTCTGCACCCCAGTCTTAAACCTCTGTTTCTGTATCAGTCCTTCTACCCTGCAGTCTCTAAACACTGCTCTCTCCAAAGATCCTTCTGCACCTCATTCTCCAAACTCTGATCTCTGTAACTTTCCTTCTACACCCCAGTCTCCAAAAACTGCTCTCTGTAACAGGCCTTCTTCACCCCAGTCTCCAAACTCTTCTCTCTTCAATGATCCTTCTCCACCCCAGTCTCCAACCTCTGCTATCAGCAACAGTCCTTCTGCACCCCAGTCTCCAACCTATGCTTCCTGTAAGATCTTTCTGCACACCTGTCTCCAACCTCTGCTCTCTGTAACACTCCTCTGTACCCCAGTCTCCAACTTCTGCTCTCTGTAATGGTCCTTCTGCACCTCAGTCTCCAACATTTGCTCTCTGCAACACTCCTTCTGCACCCCAGTCTCCTAAATTTGTTCTCTGCAACAGTTTCTCTGCACCACAGTCTCCAACCTCTGCTCTCTCTTACAATTTTTCTGAACCCCAGTCTTCAAACTCTTTCTCTGCAACGATCCTTCTGCACCCCAGTCTCCAAAGTCTGCTCTCTGTAACAGTCCTTCTGCACCCCAGTCTTCAAAATCTGCTTTCTGTAACAGTCTTCTGCATCTGAGTCTCCATACTCTGCTTTGTGCAACAATACTTCTTCACCCAATTCTCCAATGTCTCCTCTCTGAAAAAGTCCTTCTAAACCCTAGTCTCCAACCTCTGCTCTCTGTAACAGTCCTTCTACACCCCATTCTCCATACTCTGCTCACTCCAAGGATACTTCTGCACCCAAGTCTCCATCCTCTGCTCTCTGCATCTTTCCTTTTGAACCCCAGTCTCCAGCATCTCCTCTCTGCAACAGTCCTTCTCCAAATCAGTCTCCACACTGTGCTCTCTGTAACAGTCCTTCTGGACCCAAATCTCCAACCTCTACTCTCTGCAACAGTCCTTCTACACCAAATTCTAAAACCTCTGCTCTCAGCAAAAGTTTTTCTGCACCTCAGTCTCAAAACTTTGCTCTCTGTAAGATCCTTCTGCACCCCAGTCTCCAAACTCTGCTCTGTAACAGACCTTCTGCACCCCAGTCTCCAACCTCTGCTCTCTGTATCATTCCATCTGAAACCCAGTCTCCAACCTCTGTTCTCTGCAACAATCCTTCTGCACCCCAGTCTCCAACATCTGCTTTCTCCAACAGTTCCTCTGTACCTCAGTCTGAAAAATCTGCTCTCTGCAACAATCCCTCTGCACCCCAGTCACCAACCTCTTCTCTCTGTAACAGTCTTTCTGAATATATGTCTCCTACTTCTGCTCTCTGTAAGACCCTTCTGAAACTCAGTCTGCAAACTCTGCTCCCTGTAACAGTCCTTCTGCACCCCAGTCTCCAACCTCTGCTCTCTGTAACAGGTCTTCTGCATCCCAGTCTGAAACCTCTGCTAGCTGCAACAGTCCTTGTGAACCCCAGTCTCCAACCTCTGCTCTCTGTAACAGGCCTTCTGCACTCCAGTCTCCAACCGCTGCTCTCTGTATCAATCCATCTGCACCCCAGTCTCCAACGTCTGCTATTTGTAACTGTCCTTCTGCACCCAAGTCTTTAACCTCTGCTTTCTGCAACAGTCCTTCTGCACCCCAGTCTCCAACCTCTGCTTTCTGCAACAGTCCTTCTGCACCCAAGTCTCCTACCTCTGCTCACTGCAACATTTCTTCTGCACCCCAGTCTCCAAACTCTGCTCTCTGTAAAGATCCTTCTGCACCTTAGTCTCGAACCTCTTCTCTCCACAAAAATCCTTCTGCACCTCAGTGTCCAACCTCTTCTCTCTGCAAAGAGCCTTTGGCAACCCAGTCTCAAACCTCTGCTCACTGCAACAGTCCTGGTGAACCCCAGTCTCCAACATCTGCTCTATGCAATAGTTCTTCTGTACCTCAGTCTGAAAACACTGCTCTCTGCAATAATCCATCTGCACCCCAGTCTCCAACCTCTACTCTCTGTAACAGTCCTTCTGTGTCCAAGTCTCCATCATCTGATCTCTGAAACAGTCCTTCGACAACCCAGTCTCCAACCTCTGCTCTATGTAACAGTCCTTCTACACCCCAGTCTCCATACTCTGTTCGCCCAAACGATCTTTCTGCACCCCAATCTGCAACATCTGCTCTCTGCAACAGTTCTTCTACACTCCAGTATCCAACCTCTGCTCTTTGCAACAGTCCTTCTATACCCCAGTCTCCACACACTGCTCGACTCAATGATCTGTCTACATCCCAGTCTCCAACCTCTGTTCTCTACATCAGTTCTTCTGCACCCCAGTCTCCAACCTCTTCTCTCGGTACCAGTCTTTCTGTACCGCAGTCTCCAACCTCTGTTCTCCGTAAGGGTCCTTATGCACCCCAGTATCCAACCTCTGCTTTCTGTATCAGTCGTTTTGCACCACAGTCTCCAAACTCTGACGTCTGTAAGAGTCTTTCTGAAACTCAGTCTGCAACCTCGGCTCTCTGCAACAGTCCTTGCGCACCCTAGTCTCCATCCTCTGCTTTCTGCAACATTCCTTCTTTACCCCAGTCTCCAACATCTGCTATCTGCAACAGTCATTCTCCACCCCAGTCTCCAAACTCTGCTCTCTGTAAGAGTCCTTCTGTACTGCATTCTCGAAACTCTGCTCTCTGTAAGGATACTTCTGCACCCGAATCTCCAAACTCTGATTTCTGTATCAGTCCTTTTGCACCCCAGTCTTCAAACTGTGCTCTGTGTAACTGTACTTCTGCACCTTAGTCTCTAACGTCTGCTCTTTGCTACAGGTTTTCTGGACCCCAGTCTCCATCATCTACTCTCTGCAACAGTCCTTCTGCACCCAAGTCTCCAACCTCTGCTCTTTGTAAGAGTCCTTCTGTACTAAAGACTCCAAAATCTGCTCTCTCTAATGGTCCTCCTGTACCCCAGTATTCAACCTCTGCTACTTGAATCATTTTTTCTGCACTTCTGTCTCAATCCTCTTCTCTCTATAACAGTCATTCTGAATCTCAGTTTCCAAACTCTGCTCTCTGCCACAGTTCCTTCTGCACCCAAATCTCTAACTTCTGCTCCATGCACAAGTCCTTCTGAATCCCAGTATCCAACCTCTACTCTCTGTAACAATCCTTCTACACCGCAGTCTCCAAATTCTGCTCACTGCTGCAGTACTTCTTAACCCAGTCTCCAACCTCTGCTCGCTGTTATATGCTTCGGTACCCAGTCTCCAAACTCTACTCTCTGTAACAGTTCTTCTGCACTGCAGTCCTCAAACTCTGCTCTTTGTTACACTCCTTCTGCACCTCAGTCTCCAACCTCTGCTCTCTGCAATGGTCCTTCTGCAACCCTGTCTTAAACCTCTGTTCTTGCAACAGTCCTTCTGCTCCCCAGTCTTCAATCTCTGCTTTCTGTAAAAGTCCTTTTGTACCCCAGTCTGCAATCTCTGCTCTCCGTAACGGTTCTTCTGCACCCCAGTCTCGAACCTCTGCTTTCTGTATCAGTCCTGCACCTCAGTCTCCAACCTCTGGTCTCTGTAAGAGTCCTTCTGAACCTCAGTCTCTTTCCTTGCTCTCTGCAACAGTCCTTTTGCAATCCAGTCTCCAACCACTGCTCTCTGCAACAATACTTCTGCACCCCAGTCTCCAACCTCTGCTCTCTGGGAGATCCTTGCACCCCAGTCTCCAAACTCTGCTATCTTCAACGTTCTTTTGGCACCTCAGTCGCCAACCTCTGCTCTCTGTAATGGTCCTTCTGCAACCCAGTCTGAAAACTCTGCATTCTGTATCAGTCCTTCTGCACCTCAGTCTCCATCCTCTGCTCTTTTAAAAGTCCTTCTGCACCTCAGTCTTCAACCTATGCTCTTTGCAACTGTCCTTCTGCAAATCAGTCTTCAAACTCAACTCTCTGTAACAGTTATTCTGCATCGCAGTCTCCAATCTCTACTCTCTGTAAGATCCTTTTCCAAACCAATCTCCAAACTCTGCTCTCTGTGACAGTCCTTCTGCACCGCTTCTCCAAACTCTGCTCTTTGTAACAGGCTTTCTGCACCCCAGTCTCCAACATCTACTCTCTGGAACAGTCCATATGCACACAAGTCTCCAACCTCTGCTCTCTGCCACAGTCATTATAAACCCTAGTCTCAAACATCTGCTCTCTTCATTAGTCTTTCTGCACCTCAGTCTGAAAACTCTGCTCTCTGCCACGATCCTTCTGCACCCTAGTCTCAAACATGTGTTCTCTGCAACAGTCTTTCTGCACCGCAGTCTTCAAACTCTGCTCTCTGTAACAGTCCTTCTGTACGGCAGTCTCCAACCTCTCTTCTCTGTAATGGTCCTTCTGCACCCCAGTCTCCAAACACTGCTTTCTGTATCAGTCCTTCTAAACCACAGTCTCCAACCTCTGCTCTATTCAACAGTCTTTCTGCAACCCAGTCTCCAACCTCTGCTGTCTTCAAGAATCATTCTGCACCCCAGTCTCCAACATCTGTTTTTTGTATCAGTCCTGGACCACAGTCTAAAAAATCTGCTCTCAGTAACAGTCCTTCTGCACCTCAGTCTAAACATTGCTCTCTGCAACAGTCTTTCTGCACCCCAGTGTCCAACGTCTGCTCTCTGCAACAATCCTTCTGCACCCCAGTCTCCAATGTCTGCTCTCTATCACAGTTCTCCTGCATGTCAGACTCCAACTTCTGCTCACTGTAAGATTCTTATGCACCGGAGTCTCCAAACTCTGCTCTCCATAACAGTCCTTCTGACCACCAGTCTCCAACCTCTGCACTCTACAACGATCCTTCTTCACCCCAGTCTCCAACCTCTGCTCTTTGCAACAGTCATTCTGAACCCCAGTCTCCAACATCTGCTCTCTGCAACAGTCCATCTGCACCTCAGTCTGAAAACTCTGCTCTCTCCAACGATCCTTGTGCACCCAAGTCTCCAAACTCTGCTTTCTGTAACAGTTCCTCTGCACCTCAGTCTCCAACTTCTGCTCTCTGCAACAGTTCTTCTGCACCCCAGTCTTTATCATCTACTCTCTGAAACAGTCCTTCTACATCCCTGTCCAAATGCAGAAGAATGAAACCTGAACTATCGCTCTCTGCAAAAAATCAACTAAAAACGCATTAAAGACAAAGGCACTAGACCAGAAATTATGCAGTTTCTAGGAAAAACAACGTCAATACTCCAACCTACAGGCAGAGGAAATGACTTTCTCAATAGGATGCCAAAGCTCAGGAGATAATACCAAAAGTTAGCTAATAGGATGGCATAAAATTAAGAAGGTTCTGCACAGGAAAGAAGACAATTAGAATATGAAGAGAGAACTTACGGAAAGGGAGAAAATCTTTATGAGGTGCTCTTCTAAAAGAGAATGAATATTCAGAATATTAATAAATAACTCAAAAAACTTAACATCAAACCCACAATTATTAAATAACCCAATTATCCAATAACCCACTTACCAAATGGGAAACTAAATGAACTAAACAGACACGTCTTAGAAGAAAATATGTGAGTGGCCAACAAATATATGAAAATAATTGCAAGTCAAGACTACCCTGAGATTTCATCTCACTTCAGTGACAAAGGCAACCACCAAGAATACAAACAGAAACCAGTGTGACAAGGAGAGAACTGGAGAGAAAGGAGCACTCTCACCCTGTTGGTGGGCATGTAAATCAGCACAACCACCACGGAAATCGGGATGGAGGCTTCTCAGGAGTAGCCATGGACCACCCTGCTACCCAGCTCTACCTCTGCTTGGTATTTATCACAGCGGATCGAAGTCACCATACTATAATGACACATACATGCCCATGAACCAGCCGAGGTGACATCAGTGGACGAATGGATAAAGAACATCTGGTATATGCACACTGGAATTTCATTCAGCCATAAAGAAGAACGAAATTATGTAATGCTGGTACTTGGATGGATCTTCAGAACATTAAGGGAAATAAGCAACTCAGAAAGTTAAGGGCAGTATGTTTTTCCTCTGTTAAAGCTAGAGAGGGAAACGGAAGAAAAGTTGGGAAGGGAGTCTCATCATGAAAGTTGAAGGAAGATCAGTAGAGTCAAGGCACCAGGGGAGGAGGTGAGAAAAAGGGAAATATTGGAATGATATTGGCCAAAGTTCACGGTTATTGTGTGTGCATGTTCAAATATGTGTCAGAGAATCCCACCATTATGGACCACAACATTGCACCAATGAAGTGTTAAAAGAAGAGTTTCACATTACATGGGACAGGCACTATCCTAGGAGGGTGCCCATATTTCCCCATCTATAAATACCACGATCATTTACCACTGTCAAAAATCTCTACAGATTCAAATGTTCTGATCACTGCTCCACCACATGTCCTCTTATACTTCAGGGTCCCCTTATTCTCACTGAAATCAGGGAGCCCGTTTCAACGATGCCATCTGTTAATGTCTTCCCAGGCTGCCGAGGACAGTGGCTGCAGGTTTCACAAGGACATGGTGCTGCCTTCTGAACGCATGTTCACGAGGCCTTGGCAAAGCCTGGTGCTCCAGGCCCTCCTCCAGATACAGCTGTGAGGCCAGGGAAGCGGTCACAAAACACGCCATCCAACTCCTTATTTATTTCTGATCACCATCATCTCCATTATATCAGGATCATATTGGTCATTGAACTTAAGCAAACACTGAGTTCAAATTTCTGTCCATCAACCAAAGAGAGTCTAATAGCCACTCCCCATGGCTCAGGAAAATTCTTGGCCCTAACATTTCTGGTGATTACGTCCCTGTGACTGAATTCAAGATGATCTAGCAATATGTCCTTACTTCTTTGGTCTTGAAGACTCAAACAAATTCTCTTATATATTCTTAAGGCTCCTATTAACAAAATACAGTAAAATATTTACCTTTTATTTTGGTGTGACCCTTATACTCTCCTGGGCTATATTTTATACTCTTACCTGAGGCATTCTAGGATCAGACCCCAATTAAGAGTCTGGTGACAATGTGGGATGATGGATGAGCATCTTAAAGACAATTGGGCTGGGGATGTGGCTCAAGCAGTAGTGCACTTGCCTTGCACACGTACGGCCCGGGTTCGATCCTCAGCACCACATACCAACAAAGATGTTGTGTCCACCGAGAACTAGAAAATGAATTTTAAAAATTCTCTCTCTCTCTCTCTCTCTCTCTCTCTCTCTCTCTCTCTCTCTCTCCTCTCTCCTCTCCTCTCCTCTCCTCTCTCACTCTCTCTTAAAAAAAAAGACAACTGCCCCAGTAGAGTCACCATAGGGTCTTCAATTTAGGGAAAGCTAGTCTCCTCGGGGGAGGAGGGGCTGCTTCTGACAGCAAAGAGGGTTAATGGAGATTTCAGGGTTTAAGGCTCTGAGATTTGTCTAACCCCACTGGTATTTTGCCATTCTAATTAACAGGGTCTCAATCATTCCCCCATTAATGTCCTAATTGACATAAGAGAGACCTGGAGAAATTGTGGATTTATAATTTTCTTTGTACTTCTGCAATTTGGAGAATTGGATGTTTTATTATGACATTAACCTTTATCAGTTTCCAGAGAGAAAATATTTCTGATGATCTGAACCTGACTTGAAGGAGGAATATAATGCTTGAACCTATCATTTTCTTTCTGTAAGTCTCCCACTCCAGTCAGGAACAGCAGTCTGTAGTCATGTTGTAATGTTCATTCCCACCCTAAAGGTCGATGGTGTTATTCCAAATCTCAGTTTTCCATAGACACTTGATATCAGGCCACGATAACTTAAAGTCTCTGTTGGGTCATTACACACCAGGAATTATCAGGTCTTCTTTTCCATGGGCTGTGACATCATCAACATATTCAATTCCCTCAGGTCAGACATTTAAACTACCTCCTCAGATCTGTTATCTAGAACCATCTCTGATATAAACCACTATTGTGGTCAGTGCCACTATGGTCATGTAGAGATGAAGAACGACTCATGATGTCTTAGGGTAGAAGAAGTTGACACAGAAAAACGTTATAAAATGGTTGGGAGATCTGGAAGAAAAAAGAAAAATAGTGCAGGTGACACCACTCCATATATGGAAACCCTAACTTCCCTGGAAAGAGATGCTCATTCCACGCTACTGTGACCCACATTCAGGAACAGCTGCCTAAAACCTTGCACACACAGCTCCTGGCACCAAGGAGATTAGTTCCTGCCTCTACAGGGCTGGTTTTCTGCTGCTGCTATGGGATCCAAAAGAACCCGCTTTCTTCCTTTCCTTTCTTCCTCTCTGACTAGTGTTTGGCTGATCTTGACAAAACCTCCTAAAAAGGAGGCCTGCAGGCAGAGGAGTGTGGGAAACGAGGTTCTTGTACTTTCTGTCCCTCTGGTGTGGGGAAAACACAAAAGGAAAGAGATCGTGCTGAACACGCACACAAAGTGTCCGACACACTTGAACTTGAAGTGGGAAAAGGGTGTTTGTGAAAAGAGAGGAGAGAAAGGAGTCTCAGAGATTTTAAAAGCGGGAGTTGAAGTTGAAGCTCCAGATACAGACTCTCTAACCAGGTGCCTACAAGTCCCTGGGAGGAATCTTTTTTCAGAAGAATGTATACTCCAGTTTGAAAATTGGTCTAGACTTTGATCATGCAAAGGGATGCACACCCTCCAGCCAGTTTCCTCAGGGCACTCTGAACCTCGTTGCTTCTCAAGCTGTAAATGACGGGGCTCAACAGGGGGCTCACCACACAGAAGAGCAGAGAGACCAGGGTGTCCATGTCCAGCATTCTCTGGGCCAGTTATAGTGGAAGTTGGCTGTTCCATAGAAGACCACCACAACAGTGAGGGTGGACGCACAGGTGGAGAAGGCCTTCCTCCTGCCCTGGGCAGAGGGAATCCCCAGGATGGCCGCAATGATGAGTGCGTAGGAGCCTGCAGTGAAGAGGCAGGGGCTCAGGCCCATGGTGGCACTGGCCACGTGGAGCGCTGACTTGTTGACAGAGGTGTCTGAGCAGGAAAGCTTCAGGAGCAATGGGGTGTCACAGAGAAAGTGGCAGAACTGCTGGGGCCCACACAGAGTGAGTGTGATGGCCAGCACCGTGTGTGTGACGAAATTCACCAGCCCACACAGCCAGGACCCAGTCACCAGGCCAACACAGACCTTCACACTCATGATGACTGGGTACTGAGGAAGACGGCAGGTGGCCACACAGCAGTCATACTGGCCACACAGCCAGTAAGAAGCTTTCTGTGCCAGCACTTGTCACCAAGAAGAAGATCTGGGAAAGGCAGCCCTCATAAGAAATGGCCTTCTTCTCCCAGAAGAAGTTCACCCGCAGTACTGGGAGGGTGGTGGATGTGTAGGAGACGTCCAAGAAGCTCAAATTGCTGAGGAAAAAGTACATTGGAGTGTGGAGAGCAGGACTGACCCTGGTGGCCACTATTATGAGCATGTTCCCCAGGAGAGTGGTCAGGTAAATGACCAGAAAGAGCAGAAAGAACCAGCCCTGTAGGTTGGAGTGGTTGGAAAATCCCAAGAAGATGAATTCAGTGACAAATGATTGATTGCTCATTTCCAATGGTATCATAGCTACAAAACAGAGAAAAAGAAACCATGACGAGAATGGACTGAGAGCACCCCAAACAGCCTTGTTAATCTGCAGCAACATGGCAAATAATATTGTATACAGAGATGCCTGGACTCTGGAAAGAGACGTATAGGAGTGACTTTAGAGAGAGCATAACTTCTCACAGACTTTTGCATGGGTGCTCTTTTGTAAGAATAAATGGAGACTTGGTCAAAATGCACAACCAGCTATCAACCCCTGTGTCTCATTGAATCTGCAGTATCTCCCTCCTAACACTGTGCTTCACTGTCATGAATTCTTTTTTGTATGTCTGTTATTTCAAGTAATAAGTTTTCATTGTGGAAAAATGAAGAAAATGCAGAAAGTTATTCAGAAGAATAGAACAGGTCACAAAATCAAAGCTCTCTTTGCATTCATCCCATTCTACCTCTATCTATCTTTAAAATATCCAAAGCAAAATTTCCCAATATTGTTGTACTCTATTTAGTTGTTTGCCTTGTAATCTTAATTTCCTAACATGAAATTAAGTTAATATCTCCCTCTTTATTGAACATAGAATCCTTCCATTCCATTTACTATCATAATATTGGAATAGAAGCTTTCATATATATGTATCTGTGATCATCTCTGATTATTTCTTAAAAGTAAAATTATAAGTCACCTGCTTTTAAATACATTGATCTATTTTTTTCAGTAGAAACTTTTATTTTTTTAAGTTTTATAAGATACAAGAAATTTTGACAAATGATATATACTTAAGTATTTTTCTTCTTTTGTATTATATGATTTACCTCACCAAACATTACATTTCCTGAAAAAAAAATGATTGATACAATTACTGATTTTCTATCATGTTACCCATGCTAATCCATGATCAATTGTTTTAAACTAAAATTTCTGTTTCTTTTTCAATCTTAAATGAAAAATATTATAGTAAAACAGTAGGCTCTTGGTACAGATAGATGTGGATTGAAATCCATCTGTTGTTTACTAGATGTTGTTTGTAAAAAAGTCAGCTCATCTCTATTCCTCAGTTTGTTAATTGCTTAGGATATTAATGATGTCTATTTCACAACTGCTGAAAAAGAGTTTTGAGATAATATAAGCTATGTGTCTGGCACATTATATTTACTCAATGCCTTTTATCAAGTTAGAAAATGTCTATCCATTTTTTACTAGTAGTTTTTTTTTTATTTTTGGTGTATGTGTGCTGGGTTTTGAAAACAGGCCTTATGCATACTAAGCATGCACTCTAACACTAAACATTGCCCCTAGTTTCATTTAGTTATAGCTTTTATCATAAATAGATATTGAATTTTCTTATTTTCTCTGCATCTATTGAAATGATATATATATATTTTTTCTTATTTAGTCTGTTACTATGGAAATTCGGTTGATTGAATTTTTTAATATTGAACCAGCCTTGCATTCTGGGATTGATCTCAATTGACTGTAATGCTATCCTTATTCTATATGGCTGAGTTAAGTTTGTTAATATTGTTCCCTGCTTGCTTTTGTGTATTCTATTTTCGCTGTTCTCCAGAGAT
Source organism: Ictidomys tridecemlineatus (assembly GCF_052094955.1). Classification (NCBI taxonomy): domain Eukaryota; kingdom Metazoa; phylum Chordata; class Mammalia; order Rodentia; family Sciuridae; genus Ictidomys; species Ictidomys tridecemlineatus. The sequence goes on from NW_027521453.1 coordinate 21,317, forward strand.
AATCTATTTCTTTAAGAATTCTCAGCTGTATTCTACTGTTATTTTCAGTCAATGCATGTTAGTGGACTAGTGGGAAACAGAGAAGGGAATTCTGATGTTTCCAGGAAGCCCTGCCTTAGGTACTGTAAACTCAGTCACAGGGATATGTCCTTCACAGTGACCCACTTTCTAGCAATATGGCTGAGCCTAGTTCTTATTCCTCCCGACGTTAGACATTTCGGCCTGGTCCTTTCCATAGCTGCAAAGGTTTTTTGTTGAGTGTCCTAATGTAACAGTTTCTGTTACTCTTGCCCCTGAAGATTACAGCTTTTGTTCTATGCAAAAAATCAAGAAATGGGTCTGGGAGGAGTTTTGGCTGCTGTTGCTGCTCTTTGTCCCTAAACCTATCCAAGAAATGACACCGTTAAAGACACTTTCTCAGAATACTTCCCTATCTTCCTGGGAGCATTTGGTGGAATCCATACAGAAAAAAAAAATAGAAACATCTTATGTCTATAGCCCTCTGGGTCTTTATGCTCTTAAACCAGTCTATACTTAGTCTTTAGCAATCCATTAACTATTTTTTATTTGAGTTTATTTATTTTTTTTTATAAATATACTCCTATGTATCTAGTGGGTTCTCCCATAGTTAAAAAAATCCCTGGATTATTTTGGTTGCTTATCTCTCCCCAGACTTCGGTTAGTTGTTTGCCTTATAATCTTCATCCCTAATAAGTCAAGGAAAGTCATTAATTTGCATTTTCTTCTGCTCTTTTTGGTTATTATAATGATGAAAACAACATGCTTTCTAGCTATTTCGATAAATACTCAAAGTGAAATTTGAAGTCTATACACTTACTTTTCAAAAATATTTAGTAATTTCTAATTTAGTTAAATATGTAGTTATTCTATTCAAAACAATCCCATTCCTAGCATATTTCCAAGGAAATTAATGCACAGTTCACAAAAATTCTTTTGTAAAAATTCATAATAACTCAAACAAATATTATGCCTTCAGCAGAAGGACAGAAGACAAATCACGGTTTATCATGCAGTAAAATAATGCAGTTACTTTAGAAACACAAATACTGAAAGATTAATAACATTGAAAAATCTAAAAAAAATTTTCTGGGTGAAAGCAGCCAGATACAAAATATATACTGTATGTTTCCTTTAAATAAATTTCAAAAATTAACAAAACAGCTATAATGGTCAAGTAATAATGGTAGTCTTTTTTTTTTTTTAGCTCAGGGGTGATATCAGTTGAAGCATGAAGGAATTTTCTAAAGTGATGGAAATGTTTTATATCCTGATTTTTGGTAGTTCATATATATGTAAAATATTATAAACCTGTACACTTTAGATCTGTGCATTCTTTGAGTACAAATTATAGTTCAATTTTTAAAAATAGCCTTATTTTAAAAATAAGTAATTAATGGGGAAGAGTGGTACCTGCCTGTAATCCCAGGTACTTGGGAGACTAGGGCAGGAGGATCAAAAATTTGAAACTCTGCAAAGCCCCCCGCCCCAAATAATTGCAAGGGCTGGGGATATAGCTTCATGGTAGAGTGCCACTGGGTTCATTCACCAGTACTGCAGTAAGTAAGTAAGTAAGTAAGTAAGTAAATTGATAAATATAAGTGAAAGTATTTTTTAAGATGATTTTAACTCAGGATTGGTTGGAACCACATCTAAATATTTTTATAGGTCTCTAAGAGGTTAAGTATTTTCTCCCATTTTTTGCATTTCTCTACTTCTTTTTTCCCACAGTGATAGTCCAGGACATATCACATTTTACAAGTGACATCAGTTGTTTCCTAATCACGATCTGTTTGAAGCAGTGAATGTGATTGGTGGGTGCATTAAGTCTGTATCACAGATACAAAGCCTTGCTCACCATGATGGATGGGCGTGTGCATGTGTGTGTGTGTGTGTGTGTGTGTGTGTGTGTGTGTGTGTGTGTGTGTGTTATTAGTTGTGGGATTGCTCTTGACTGAGAACACTGTCTTATAGTTAGTGGGATGGCAAGTTGGCATCTCAGGCAACATTGATGGCAGAAATCTCAAAGAATATAGCAGGAATCTGCCATCTAAGGCTCAGCAAGCTCAGAACACTTGGTTATCCTAATTGCTATAAATGGAAAGACCCTCACTATTGAGCTTCTCTGAGAGCTGCATCACGCTGGGGCGGGAGGAGGGAGCCCATTTTCATAGAGATGTACCCTGTTTCTATGGAGACTCCAGCTAGGCTTCAAGGGGCTGGTGGGATAGTACCAGTGGATGCTGCCAAGCCCTGGGTCATTCTGAGGAGCCTGCTACTTCAAGGGAGGTGGCAGGTTATCAGCCTATGGGGCCGGGACTAGGCTCTGTGAAGTTGTGTCAGGCCTGATTTCTAAGCAAGGTACTTGGCAATAGAAACCTTGGAAAACGTCCCACCCCCCACCATGCCATGGGTGAGAGAGCCCAGGTGTGTCTCTGGAAGCCAGGCTTGGGTATGAGAATGGACATCAATGATTACAGAGTATCAACAATAGTTGCCCATAAATCTCTTTCAGGTGAGTGCAGATTGAAAACAGGGACATCTGAAGGAAGATAGATTGGGTTTTAGAAAATCATCAGATCTCTAGGTCTAGAACACTCAGATACACCCACTCATGGAATTGTGCATGTGAGTCCAAGGAGCAGGGTTCGATAACTGTGATACCTGGTTCCCCAGGTTTTAGACACACCTATTTAGTTCAAAAGAGTGATCTGAGTGCTAAAACAAGATCAAAATAAAGTGCTCTGTATCTGAAGACGTTCTGTGTTGAAGATGGGAGAAAATCTCTGAAGCCCTCATGGAGAAGGATATGGAGAACTTTAAAGTCCTAGTTTAAGAGGACACGGTATAGACAACAAATCAGTTTGGGCAGGCTTGCTAGCTGTTGGGATCACTCAGATAAACAGGAATATTTGAGGAATAGCAGGTGTAGAGGAGGCTTTGGTGGATTTGATTTGAGTAATGTTGAATGTGAGTTATCTGTGGGATAATCACGTGGAAATGCCCTTCACAGACAGCCTAGAACTGCAGGTGTGGATTTGGGAGTCATTGTCTTGAAGGCAACTGTTACAGCAAAGGGTGAATATGAAATCCCCCAGGAGAATAGAGAAAGTAGAGAAGGAAATAGAGAAAGTAGGCATTCTTGTGATACTTGGTGTTCACGAAAATTGTAGTAAAAGTTTGTCCAGAAATGACTAAAAACACCACACTATCTAGGTCAGTTGTAGGTATCGCTTTCTCTAAAAAATTTCCCTAAACAAGAGGAAATACAATAAATCAACTTTGAAATGGAGCTGGAAGCTATATGTACTTGACATTTCTTAGGTTCTCTGTTTTCTCTATCAACTACCTGGATGAACTTCAAGTCATTTAGAAATCAGTGATATGTACTTTCTTTTAACTCCCCATATCAAAAAGATCAATATGACAATCTTTTTTATAGGTAAATATCTAGATGTTTTCAGAAAAAGAAATAAAATTTCACATAAAAGGCAGTTCCAGCAGATTTTACTATGGGAAATTGGTACATGGTCTGTGGATGTGTAAAAGGGAGAACTAAACGTAAATGTTCAGGGATTTCAAAATACAATCTCTGAAGTTGTGCATACTGCTATTGTAAAGGTCTTAAATATAAAGGTCAGTTCAGGAGGGACAATTTCATGGGGCATTAAAAAAATCTCCCAATATATGTTTATATAATTTTATCTACATATAAGTTTTTCCTTGGTTTTACTGGCTAATTTCTTGTAGGTCACCGGTGTGGGGTAGGGTGACGGATGATATCAAAACAATTTTCTTATCCTCTATGCTATTTATTAATGTAATGCATTAGATTGAATAATCATCATGGTCACCATTAGAATCCATTATTAACAATCATAACTCATGAATGTCACTTTATGACACAATATGTACTTGCTCCTTAGAATTTATATAATGCAGCATAGGAATTCATTCAACTTAATAGTAAACCCTCTGTTCTGCAATAATAATAACCATAATCATCATAATCATCTAGGGCATATTTAGAGGAAAAATAATTTGAGTGTGAGTCTTCATAGATTGCTTCAAATTATATAAATGCCTGACTTTAAAAACCTTGTTTAATGTAGTTTAAAAGTGGCATGTTTTCTGTAAAAATTAGATTGAATTTCGGATAATCCATTCTATCGAAACTCAGTGAATTTCTTTGAAAAGATGTATTTTTACATACCTGAATCCAATCAGGATTTTTAAAATTGAGTAACGAATAGAGACACACATTAGATAAAAATACCTAACCCTTATTAAATGCCTATAAGACTTTTACATGCATTAATTTATTTGGTTTACACAACAACCTATAAGATAACCTATTATCCCCATTTTATATAAAAAAATTTAAATTAGTGCACAATATATTAATGCAAGTAGGGAAACATAAATGAATCCCTTTAATTTGCATAATGTACATTAATTTGTACATTTAATATGTATTAACAATTATGACTTAAGAAACAAAAAAGAAATTGACTCAGAAAATTTATCATGTAATAACTATTATTTGTAGTGATACTTTGTTACCTGATGATAATACCATATATTAGTAAACTGTCTTATTATCTTCAATGCCCACACATTCTTCTCTTTGGTTCTAATAATTCATTGCACATGATTCATTGGCCAACACAGCTTTCATTAAAATTCCAAATCTCAGGGCCTTAAGAAGCTTAAAGTATTTAAATTTAAATACAAAGTCGGTGCTTCAGTTAAGCACAACTAATTTTAAAATGTAAATATAAACAAAATAAAATAAATAAGTCTAGAATCTTAAAAGAAGAACTTTTTTTTTTGCTTTGGCAATAAATGAAATGTTTTGCTGACTAACTTTAGGGATTCATTTTCTCAAACAAAAAAAATGGGCATGACAAAAACGAGGAAGAATGGTGTGATCATGAAAACATTTATGCACATCAGGGAAACAATGATTCCTATTTGATCTCAATAGCACAAGCAATGATTAAAATGTTTAAATCCAATTTTAATGTTGCCCAGTAAATTGTTTAAAACACACACACACACACACACACACACACACACACACACACACACACACACACAGTACAAGGTCAATTTATTCAGAAAAAATATCTAAATGATTTCAGGTGCTCGTGGCAATGTGAATTTATTACTGTGAAATCTATGAGCTATCTGGCCTGGCCCAGAGTTATCCTCATATCCTTCCATGTGGTGTGGGTGCTTGGAGTCGAGGGAAAGATCAGAGGTCATTGTGCAGAACGGTTGGCCTCAGTCAGTGAGTTCCAAGTGTTCCCAGGGAGGCTGGTCCAAGGACACACTTTGGGGGAGGCTGGGCTCTTTCAACTAACATGCAGGGATGCCCTTACCCCTAACTGGTAGGTTTAAAATCTTAACAAATTCACCAGGAAAAAGCCTCCCTCCTGTCTTGGAGATTCAGCACTCAATTCAGCATTTAACATCTCTTTCAGTTCTGTTTTTTTGGGGACGGGATGTAGGGGGGCAGTTACCGGAAACTGAACTCAGGGGCTTGACCACTGAGCCACATCCCCAGCCCTATTTTATATTTTATTTAGAGACAGGGTCTCACTGAGTTTCTTGGTGCCTTGTTTTTGCTGAGGCTGTCTTTGAACTCACTATCCTCCTGCCTCAGCCTCCTGAGCTGCTTGGTTACAGGCGTGCACCACTGTGCCAGCTCTTTCAGTTCTTTTTATTTCACCTGTGCTTCTTCTAGCATAAAGGGGAAAGGGAAGACAAATTATTACCTCTTACGATATGTCAGAGCCTATTAGTTATAAAATTCTTCAAAATAAAAAAATCTGTTTTCCATTTAGGATTTTAAAATTTCTTTTCTTGGTAGTGGTTAGTTTCAATTCAAACCAATTTTGTTCCTATACAGGGTCTAATTTAGTCCTAAGCCACATCTACTAAGAAACTAAAAGAGGATTAGATCTGATCCCTGTGCTGCTGTGCCCCTCCCCTGACTCAGGCAATGGCAAGGCCCTACTGAGGTGGATGGCGCAAGGCGTCCATCCTCTGGAGGAGCCCAGTATGTTTCTGGGAATGGGCTGATTTGTTTTTGTATTCCTTTAATAAGTATAGTTTTGATTTCTCATATGACCATTAAGTCTAAAGGAAAAATCATGACTTTCCCAATTAATGCAACTACTCCTAAAGCATAGATCTGTTTGCTCTAAATGCAATGATTTAGCTGTGGAGGGTAAATTGTTAATGTCTAAAGAAAAACTCCCTGTATTCCTGTCAAGGAAGTTTTTGAGAAATTAAATTAAAATCTAGAGAAGGGAAATTAATGTTAAGAAGATAGATTAGTGCTTAGTACTGGGCAACTCTTTCTTGTTCCTGTGCACAATGGTGTGTGCTCTTACTTTTGTTTGATTACAAGTAATAACAAATCAACTACTTGCCGTAACCATGGCACCGGTTCCAGTCAGTAAGTCAAGAAAGAATAGTCAAGGTATAGGCCAATAGTTTGGGACATTTGTAACTATTATTAAAAGTTAACTAAGCAGAAACAGCTCAAAGCAAAACTCGAACTGAAAGTACAAATGCTTTCTTACGCATAAGCCAAGATACATTCTTCTATTCTAATTGTAGCTACGTAATATTTTGTTTTGTTTGAATAATGATTCCTGTTTTGTAACCACAAAGTACTGTAAGCCTGCCAAAATGAAAAGTATATATGATCAACTTCACAAGTGAAGATTGGGATCAACACCTTCACTTTGGTGTCTGTGTTGTTTCTCCACCCCCTCTTTCGCCGACTCCTCACCATCCGTTCGTCTCCTGAGACTCCCTGTTGGAGCTGGTCTCCGACACTGTCCTTCAACCAAATTACAATCTAATGGGAAGATGAACTCAATATGTGCAGGAAACTTGGTAACAATTCTATGTAATCTACAAATTATCATTATTTTCCCTTAGTGTTTGCTTGGGCAGCTCTGGGAATGGAGCACTTAATACTTGTCAAAGCCCCTCATTCCATCTTGAATATGCGCTCCTCCAGGTCCTAGTTGGGCCTCTTAATTGTGTTCTGAACACTAGGGCAACACCTTGTGTAAATGTGCACTCAGTAAAGGTTTGAAGAATGAAGAAGGTCTGTCATGTATATCCATGGAGCAGAGTTTTTAGAAGATTCTTTAAAGACGGTACTGTGTGGGACCTAAAGATCTAACAGAGACTTGACAGAGGCGAGAGGACATTTCTGTTCAGTGGTTCTGGTGCAGATATCTTGCACCTGCCCACACTCCTCTCAGTACAGTGGGCCTTTCAGATAATTAACCCACAAAATGGATGGATCCACAGATTAGGTCATAAGTCTCACAGTCTAATCATTTCACCTCTGAACACTGCTTCTGTGGCTGACCCTGAGCTTTTGTTGGGGGGATACCTTATTTCTAAGCCATAATAGTCTCTACAGTACATGTGATTTGGTTAGAATACCTTCATGTAGTCAGGGAGAGTAACCGGGTGCCAAAACAAGATTAAAAGAAAATATCTGGTAACTGAAGATGTAACATTTGGAGCTTGGGGAAAAGCTCTGAAGAGGAGCCCTGGGTGGAGCACTTTAAAGTCCTGGTGACGAGGACACAAGAGCACACCTGGTCTCTGGGGTAGCTGAGTGGGAGTGGGATCACTCATTAAAACATAAAAAAACTGAGAAGGAGCGTGTCTGGGGAGAGGAAAAGAGAAAAAGAGGTTGGTCCTGGAGTCTGGGTACCTGCGGGGTCTCCCCAAGGAGATTCCAGAAGGCATCGGAACAGGATCCCAGGAGATTGGCCTTGGAGTCATGGCTTAGAGTAACTGTGGAAGTCACAGGTGCTCATAAAGCCAAAGTAGAGCAGGGTGAGTAGAGAGGGCCTGATGGACTCTGCGGAAAAGAAGGTGTCCAGAAGGAGGCTCACAAGATATCAGCAATCATTCTGAACCACAGTGTCAAAGCTCTGCTCTCTGTACCAGGCCTTCTGTACCCCAGTCTAAAACCTCTGCTCCCTATAACAGTCCTTCTGCACCCCAGTCTTTATCCTCTGGTTTCTGCAACAATCCTTCTCCACCCCAGTCTCCATGTTCTACTCTCTGAAACACTCCTTCTGCAACCCAGTCTCGAATATCTGCTCTCTGCAACAGTACTACTGCACCTCAGTCTGAAAACTCTGCTCTCTGCAACAATCCTTCTGCACCCCAGTCTCCAAACTCTGCTCTCTATAATATCCTTCTGCACCCCAGTCTTATAACTCTGCTCTCTTTAACAGGCCTTCTGCACCAGAGTCTCCAACCTCTGCTCTCTGCAGCGATCCTTCTGCACCCCAAGATCCAACATCTGCTCTCTGCAACAGTACTTCTGCACCTCAGTCTTAAAACGCTGCTCTCTGCAACAATCCTTCTGCACCCCAGTCTTAAACCTCTGCTCTTGTAACACTTCTTCTGCACCTCTGTCTCCAAAATGATCTCTGTAAGATCCTTCTTCAACCCAGTCTCAAAACTGTGCTATTTGCAACAGTCCTTCTACACCCCAGTCTCCAACCTCTGCTCTCTGCTACAGTCCTTCTGCACCCCAGTCTCCAACCTCTGCTCTCTGCAACCTTTCTTCTGCAACCAAGTCTCCAAACCGTGCCCTCTGAAACTATCCTACTGCACCCTGGTCTCCAAACTCTGCTCTCTGTAGCGATCCTTCTGCACCTGAGTCTCCAACCTCTGTTCTCTGCAACGATCCTTCTGCATCCAAGTCTCCCACGTCTGCTCTCTGCAATGGTCCTTCTGCACCCCAGTCTCCAAACTCTGCTCTCAGTAACAGTCCTTCTGTACGGCAGTCTCCAACCTCTTCTCTCTATAACGGTCCTTCTGCACCCCGATTTCCAAACTCTGCTCTCTGTAACAGTCCTTCAAAATCTCAGTCTGAAACTTCTGCTCTCAGCAACAATCCTTCTAAACCCCAGTCTCCAAACTGTGCTATCTGTAACAATCCTTCTGCACCCAAGTCCACAATATCTGCTCTCTGTAACAGGTCTTCTGCAACCCAGTCTCCAAACTCTGCTCTCTGTAACAGGTCTACTGCACCCCAGTCTCCAAGCTCTGCTCTCCTCAACGATCATTCTCCACCTCAGTCTTCAACCTCTGCTCTCTGCAACAGTCCTTCTGCACCCCAGTCTCCAACCTCTGCTCTCTGCAACGGTTCTTCAGCACCCCAGTCTCCACACTCTGTTCTCTGTAACAGTCCTTCTGCACCCCAGTCTCCAATCTCTGCTCTCTGCAACATTCTTTCTGCACCCCAGTCTCCGACCTCTGCTCTCTGCTACAGTACTTCTGCAACCCTGTCTCCAACATCTGCTCTCTGTATCAGTCCTTTTGCACCTCAGTCTCCAACCTCTGCTCTCTGCAGCAGTTCTTTTACACCCCAGTAACCAAAATCTGCTCTGTGTAACGATCCTTCTGCACCGTAGTTTCCAACCTCTGCTCTCTGAAACGATTCTTCTGCACCCCAGTCTCCAAACTCTGATCTCTGTATCAGTCCTTCTGCACCACAGTCTCCAAAATTTGCTCTCTCCCAAAGTCCTTATGCACCCAAGTCTTCAAACTCTGCTGTCTGCAACATTTACTCTGCACCCCAGTCTCCAACTTGTGCTCTCTGTAATAGTCCTTCTGCACCCCAGTCTACAATATCTGCTCTCTGCAACGATACTTATATCCATTCTCCAAACTCTGCTCTCTGTAAAAGTCCTTTTGTATCACAGTCTCCAACCTCTTCTCTTTGTAATGGTCCATCTGCTCCCCAATTGCCAACCTCTGTTTTCTGTAACAGTCCTTCTGTACCCCAGTCTCCAAACTTTTCTCTCTGCAATGATCTTTCTACACCTCAGTCTCCAAACTCTGCTCTCTGAAAAAGTCCTTCTGCACCTCAGTCTGCATCTTTTTCTCTCTGTAATTTTCCTTCTGCACCCCAGTCTCCAATCTCTGCTCTCTGCAACGATTCTTCTGCACCTCAGTCTCCAACCTCTGCTCTCTGCAACAGTCCTTCTGCCCCCCAGGCTAAAACATCTGCTCTCTGTAAGATCGTTCTGCACCCCGTTCTTTAAACTTTGCTCTCTGTAACACTCATTCTGCACCTCAGTCTCCAACATAATCTCTCTGCAACAGCCCTTCTGCACCCCAGTATCCCACCTCTGTTCACTGCAGCAGTCCTTCTGCATCCCAGGCTACAAACTCTGCTTTCTTTAATAGTCCTTCTGCACCCCAGTCTCCAAACTCTACTATCCATATCAGTTATTCTGCACCCCAGTCTAAAATCTCTGCTCTATGTAACAGTCCTTCTGCATCCCAGTCTCCAACGTCTGCTCCCTGCAACAGTCCTTCTACACAACCGTCTCCACCTTCTGCTCTCTGCTACAGTTCTTCTGCACCACAGTCTCCAACCTGTGCTCTCTTCAACATTTCTTCTGCACCCCAGTCTCCAAAGTGTGATCTCTGTAACTATCCTACTGCACCCTGGTCTCCAAACTCTGCTCTCTGTAGCGATCCTTCTGCACGTCAGTCTCCAACCTCTGCTCTCTGCAACGATTCTTCTGCACCCCAGTATCCAACGTCTGTTCTCTGCAACAGTCCTTCTCACCCCAGTCTCCAGCCTCTGCTATCTGTAACATCCTTCTGCACCCCAGTTTTTAAATTCTGCTCAAGGTGACATTCCTTCTGCACTCTATTCTCCACCCTATGCTTTTTGTAACAGTTCTTCTGTACCGCGGTCTCCAATCTCTGCTCACTGCAACATTTCTTCTGCACCCCAGTCTCCAAACTGTGCTCTCTGTAACTGTCTTTCTGACTCTAGTTTCTAACCTGTGTTCTCTGTAACGATCCTTCTGCACCTCAGTCTCCAACCTCTGCTCTCTGCAACGATCCTTCTGCACCTCAGTTTCCAAACTCTACTCTCTGCAACGATCCTTCTGCACCACAGTTTCCAACCTCTGCACTCTGTAACAGTCCTTCTACACCTAGTCTCCAAACTCTTATCTCTGTACCAATCCTGCTGCACCTCAGTCTTCAACCTCTGCTCTCTGTAACAGTCCTTCTGCACCTCAGTCTCCAAACTCTGCTCTCTGTAACAGGCTTACTGCACCCCAGTCTCCAACCGCTGCTCTCTGTAACAGTTCTTCTGCACCCTAATCTCGAATCTCTGCTCTCTGTAACAGTCTTTATGCACCCCAGTCTCCAAAGTCTTCTATCTGCAATGATCCTTCTGAACCTCAGTCTCCAACCTCTGCTCTCTGCAACAGTCCTTCTTCACCCCAGTCTCCAGACTCTGCTCTCTGTAAGATCCTTTTGCATCCCTTTCTCCAACCCTTCCTCTCTGTAACAGTCTTTCTGCACCCAAGTATCCAACGTCTGCTCTCTCTAAAAGTCCTTCTGCACCTCAGTCTCCAAACTTGCTCTCTGTAATGGTCTTTCTGTACATCAGTCTCCAATCTCTGCTCTCTGTATCAATCCTTCTGCACCTCAGTCTAAAACGTCTGCTCTGTAAAAGTCCTTCTGCACCCAGGTCTCCAACATCTGCTCTCTACAACGGTCCTTCAGCACAAAGTCTCCAAACTCTGCTCTCTCTAACAGTCCTTCTGTACCACAGTCTCCAACCTCTTGTCTCTATAATGGTCCTTCTGCACTCCAATTGCCAACCTCTGCTTTCTGTAACAGTCATTCTGCACCTCATTCCAAACTCTGCTCTCTGTAACAGTCCTTCTAAGCCTAAGTATGAAACCTCTGCTGTCTGCAAAAATCGTTCTGCACCCCAGTCTCCATTCTCTGCTCTCTGTAAGAGGTCTTCTGCACCACAGTCTCAAACCTCTTCTCTCTAAATGATCCTTCTGCACCTCAGTCTCCAACCTCTGCTCTCTGCAATGATCCTCTGCACCTCAGTCTCCAACATCTGCTCTCTGCAATGATCCTTCTGCAATCCAGTCTACAACAACTGCTCTCTGCAACAATCCTTCTGCACCCCAGTCTCCAACTTCTGCTCTCTGCTACAGTACTTCTTCACCCCAGTCTCCAACCTCTGCTCTCTGCAACATTTCTTCTGCACCCAAGTCTCCAACCTGTGCTCTCTGTAACTGTCCTGCTGCACCCAGGTCCCCAAACTCTGCTCTCTGTAGCGATCCTTCTGCACCTCATTCTCCAACCTCTGCTCTCTGCAACGATTCTTCTGCACACCAGTCTCCATCCTCTGCTCTCTGTAAGAATCCTTTTGCACCCCAGTCTCCAAACTCTCTTGTCTGTTAAAGTTTTTCTGCACTTAAGTCTCCAAGTTCTGCAATCTGTAACAGTCCTTCTGCACCCCAGTCTCAAACCTCTGCACTCAGAAATGATCTTTCTGCACCTCAGTCTGCTCTCTGCAATGGTCCTTTTACATCCCAGTCTCCAAACTCTGCTCTCTGAAACAGTCCTTCTGCACCCCTGTCTCCAACCTCTACTCTCAGTAACAGTTCTTCTGCACCCCAATCTCCAAACTCTGCTCTCTGTAACACTCCTTCTGCACCCCAGTGTCCACCCTCTACTCTCTGTAAAAGTCCTTCTGCACCTCAGTCTCCAACCTCTGCTCTCTGTAAGATCCTTCTGCAACCAATTCTCCAAACTCTGCTCTCTGTAACAGGCCTTCTGCACCCCAGCATCCAACATCTGCTCTCTGAAGCAGTCCTTCTGCACCTCAGTCTGAAAACTTGGCTCTCTGCAAAAATCCATCTTCACCCGAGTTTCCAAACTTTGTTCTCTGTAACATTCCTTCAGAACCTCAGTCTACAAAATGCTCTATGTAAGATCCTTCTGCAACCCAGTCTCGAAATTGTGCTATCTTTATCAGTCCTTCTGCAACCCAGTCTCCAAACTCTGCTCTCTGTAACAGGCGTTCTTCACCCCAGTCTACAATCTATGCTCTCTGTAACAGGCCTTCTGCACCCCAGTCTTTAACCACTTCTCTCGTCAACGATCCTTCTTAACCTCAGTCTCCAACCTCTGCTCTCTGCAACAGTCCTTCTGCACCCCAGTCTCAAACCTCTGCTCTCTGTAACAATCCTTCTGCACCTCACTCTCTAACCTATGCTCTCTGCAACGGTTCTTCTGCACCTCAGTCTCCACACTCTGTTATCTGCAACATTCCTTCTGTACCCCAGTCTCCAACCTCTGCTCTCTGCAACAGTCCTTCTGCACCCAGTCTCCAAACTCTGCTCTCTGCTAAAGTACTTCTGCACCCGAGTCTCCAACATCTGCTCTCTGTATCAGTCCTTTTACACCTCATTCTCTAACCTCTGCTCTCTGCAGCAGTCCTCTTACACCCCAGTAACCAAAATCTGCTCTGGGTAACAATCCTTCTGCACCTTAGTTTCCAACCTCTGCTCTCTGCAACGATCCTTCTGCACCCCAGTCTCCAACCTCTCATCTCTGTATCAGTCCTTCTGCACCACAGTCTCCAAACTCTGCTCTCTGCAAAAGTCCTTATGCACCCCAGTCTCCAAAATCTGCTCTCTGTAACAGGCCTTCTGCACCCCAGTCTTCAAACTCTGCTCTCTGTAACAGGCCTTCTGCACCCCAGTCTCCAACATCTGCTCTCTGCAACGATCCTTCTTCTACCCAGTCTCGAAACACTGCTCTCTGTAAAAGTCCTTTTGTATCGCAGTCTCCAACCTCTTCTCTTTGTAACAGTACATCTCCTCCCCAATTACCAGCGTCTGCTTTCTGTAACAGTCCTTCTGCACCCCAGTCTCCAAACACTTCTCTCTGCAACGATCTTTCTACACCTCAGTCTCCAACCTCTGCTCTCTGTAAAAGTCTTTTTGCACCTCAGTCTCCATTCTTTGCTCTCTGTAATTGTCCTTCTGCACCCAAGTCTCCAATATCTGCTCTCTGTAACAATCCTTCTGCACCGCAGTCTCCCAAATCTTCTCTCTACAAAAGTCCTTCTGCAGCCCAGTCTACAAACTCTGCTCTGTAACAGTCTTTCTGTACTGCAGTTCCAACCTCTTCTCTCTATAACGGTCCTTCTAAACCCTTATTTCTAACCTCTGCTCTCTGTAACAGTCCTTCTAGGCCTCAGTCTAAATCTTCTGCTCTCTGCAACAATCCTTCTAAACAACAGTCTCCAAACTGTGCTATTTGTAACAATCCTTCTTCACCCCAGTCTCCAAAATCTGCTCTCTGTAACAGGTTTTCTGCAACCCAGTCTCCAAACTCTGGTCTCTATAACAGGCCTTCTGCACCCCAGCCTCCAACCTCTGCTCTCTGCAAAAGTCCTACACCCCAGTCTCCAACCTCTGCTCTCTGCAATGAGCCTTCTGCATCCCAGTCTTCAACGTCTGCTCTTTTTAAGATCCTTCTGCACCCCATTCTCCAAAATTTCCTCTCTGTAACAGTCATTATGCACCTCCGTCTCCAACCTCATCTCTCTGCAACCTTTCTTCTGCACCCCAGTCTCCAAAATCTGCTCTCTGTAACAGATTTTCTTCAACCCAGTCTCCAAACTCTGCTCTCTGCATGAGTCCTTCTACACCCCAGTCTCCTACCTCTGCTCTCTGCTACAGTCCTTCTGCACCTGAGTCTCCAACCTCTGCTCTATGCAACCTTTCTTCTGAACTCCAGTCTCCAAAATCTGCTCTCTGTAACAGGTTTTCTGCAACCCAGTCTCCAAACTCTGCTCTCTGTAACAGGCCTTCTGCACCCCAGTCTCTAACCTCTGCTCTATGCAAATGTCCTTCTACACCCCAGTCTCCAACCTCTGCTCACTACAACAATCCTTCTGCATCCCAGTCTCTAATGTCTGCTCTCTGTAAGATCCTTCTTCACAACGTTCTCCAAACTTTGCTCTCTAACACTCATTCTGCACGTCAGTCTCCAAACTCATCTCTCTGCAATGGCCCTTGTGCACCCCAGTATACAATCTCTGTTCTCTGCAGCTGTCCTTGTGCACCCCAGGCTACAAACTCTTCTCTGTGTAACAGTCCTTTTGCACCCCAGTCTCCAAAATCTACTTTCACTATCAGTAATTTTGCACCCCAGTCTAAAACCTCTGCTTTCTGTAACAGTCCTTCTGCACCTCAGTCTCCAACCTCTGCTTCCTGCAACAGTTCATCTGCACCCCAGTCTTCAAACTCTGCTCTCTGCAAACGTCTTATTATACCCCAGGATCCAACATCTGTTCTCTGCAATGATCTTATTGCATCCAAGTCTCTAATGTCTGCTTTCTGCAACAGTCCTTCTACACCCCAGTCTCCATCCTCTGCTCTCTGCTACAGTCCTTCTGCACCCCAGTCTCCAAAGTCTGCTCTCTGAAACCTTTCTTCTGCACCCCATTCTCCAACCTTTGCTCTCTGAAACTATCCTACTGCACCCCGGTCTCCAAACTCTGCTCTCTGTAGCGATCTTTCTGCACCTCAGTCTCCAAACTCTGCTCTCTTCAAGGATCCTTCTGCATCCCAGTCTCCCACATCTGCTCTTTGCAACGGTCCTTCTGCACCCCAGACTCAAAACTCTTCTCTCTGTAACACTCCTTCTGTACGGCAGTCTCCAACCTCTTCTCTCTATAACGGTCCTTCTGCACCCCAATTTCCAACGTCTGCTCTCTGTAACAGTCCTTCTAAGCCTCAGTCTACATCTTCTGCTCTCTGCAACAATCCTTCTAAACCGCAGTCTCCGAACTGTGCTATCTGTAACAATCCTTCTGCAACCCAGTCTCCAAACTCTGCTCTCTGTAACAGGCCTTCTGCACCACAGTCTCCAACCTCTGCTCTCTGCAAAAGTCCTTCTACACCCCAGTCTCCAACCTCTGCTCTCTGCAACGATCCTTCTGCATCCCAGTCTCCCACGTCTGCACTCTGTAAGATCCACATGCACCCTGTTCTCCAAACTATGCTCTCTGTAACAGTCATTCTGCACCTCAGTCCCCAACCTCATCTCTCTGCAATGGTCCTTGTGCACCCCAGTATTCAACCTATGTTCTCTGCAGCTGTCCTTCTGCACCCCAGGCTACAAACTCATCTCTCTGTAACAGTCCTTCTGCACCCCAGTCTCCAAACTCTACTTTCCGTATCAGTTATTCTGCACCCCTGTATAAAACCTCTGCTCTCTGTATCAGTCCTACTGCACCTCAGTCTCCAACCTCTGCTCTCTGAAACAGTCCTTCTGCACTTCAGTCTCCAAGCTCTGCTCTCTGTAACAGTCCTTTTGCACATCAGTGTCCAACCTCTGCTCTCTGTAATGATCCTTCTGCAACTCATGTCCAAACTCTGCTCTCTGTAACAGGCCTTCAGCTCCACAGTCTCCAACCTCTGCTTTTTGTAACAGTTTTTCTGAACCCCAGTCTCCATCCTCTGCTCTCTGTAAGAATCCTTTGACACCCCTGTCTCTAACCTCTCCTCTCTGTATTGATCCTTCTGCACGTCAGTCTCCAACCTCTGCTCTCTGCAAGGATCTTTCTGCACCCCAGTCTCCAACGTCTGTTCTCTGCAACAGTCCTTCTCACCCCAGTCGCCAGGCTCTGCTCTCTGTAACATCCTTCTACACCCCAGTTTCCAAACTCTGCTCTAGGTGACATTCCTTCGGCACCCCAGTCTCCACCTGCTGCTCTTTGTAACATTACTTCTGTACCGCAGTCTCTTATCTCTGCTCACTGCAACATTTATTCTGCACCCCAGTCTCCAATCTGTGCTCTCTGTAACTGTCTTTCTGACCCCAGTCTCCAACCTCTGCTCTCTGTAACGATCCTTCTGCACCTCAGTCTCCAAACTCTGCTCTCTGAAACAGTCCTTCTGCACCCCTGTCTCCAAACTCTTTCCTCTGTAACAGTCGTTCGGCATCCGTTCACCAAACTCTGCTGTCTGTAACAGGCCTTCTGCACCGAGTCTCCAACCTCAGGTCGCTGGAACAGTATTTCTACACCCCAGTCTCAAACCTCTGCTTTCTAAAAAGATCCTTCTGAACTCCAGTCTACAACCTCTGAAATCTCCAACAATCCTTCTGCACCTCAGTTCCCAAACTCTTATTTCTGCAATGGTGCTACTGCACTCCAGTCTCTAATATCTTCTCTCTACAACGATCATTTTCCTCCACAGTCTTCAACCTCTGCTCTCTGCAAAAGTCCTTCTGCACCCCAGTCTCCAACCTCTGCTCTCTGTAAGATCCTACTGCACCCCAGTTTCCAAACTCTGCTCTCTGTAACATTCCTTCTCCACCCAGTGCCCAACCTCTGCTCTCTGCAACAGTCCTTTTGTACGCCAGTCTTCAACCTCTGTTCTCGGCAACAGTCCTTCTGCACCCCAGTCTCCAAACTCTGCTCTGGGTATCATTTCTTCTTCACCTCAGTCTCCAACCTCTGCTCTATATAAGATCTTTTTGCAACCCAGTCTCCAAACTCTGCTCTCTGTAACTGTCCTTTTGCACCCCAGTCTCCAACCTCTGCTCTGTGCAACAGTTCGTCTGCACCCCAGTCTTCAACCTCTGCTCTCTGAAAGATCCTTCTGCAACCTAGTCTCCAAACTCTCATCTGTGTCACAGTCCTTCTTCACCCCAGTCTCCAACCTCTGCTCTCTGTAACAATCCTTCTGCACCTCAGTCTCCAACATCTGTTGTCCTCGAGAGTCATTCAGCACGTCATATCGAACCTCTACTCCCTGCAACAATCTTTCTGCACCATAGTCTCCAACTTCGGCTCTCTGCAACAGTTCTTCTGCACCCCAGTCTCCAACATCTACTCTCTGAAAAAGTACTTCTCCACCCCAGTCTCCAACCTCTTCTCTCTGTAAGAGTCCTTCTGTACCGCAGTCTCTAACTTCTGCTCTCTGTAAGAAACAGCACCCCG
This sequence comes from Ictidomys tridecemlineatus, assembly GCF_052094955.1. Taxonomy (NCBI): domain Eukaryota; kingdom Metazoa; phylum Chordata; class Mammalia; order Rodentia; family Sciuridae; genus Ictidomys; species Ictidomys tridecemlineatus. Next base: position 39,192 of record NW_027521453.1, read on the forward strand.
GTTTCCAAACTCTGCTCTCTGTAACATTGCTTCTCAACCCACGTCTTCAACTTCTGCTCTCTGCAACAGTCCTTCTCCACCACAGTCTCCAAACTCTGCATTCTGTATCAGTCCTTCTGCACCACAGTTTCCAAATTCTGCTCACTGTAACAGTCTTTCTGCACCTTAGTCTCCAAACTCTGCTCTCTGAAGAAGTCCTTCTGCATCCCATTCTCAAACCTCTGCTCTTTGCAACAGTCCTTTGTTGAGAGCCACAGCCAAAGGGGCCCTAGCAAACATCTAGCTTCCAGCAAACTTCCAGCTGCTGGCTGATGATTGGCTGGCAGCCAAAGGGGCCCCAGCAAACTTCTTGCTGCTAGCACACTTCCAGCTGCCGGCTGATGATCCAGCTGCCAGCAAACTTCCAGCTGCCGGCTGATGATCCAGCTGCCAGCAAACTTCCAGTGCAGGCCGATGATTGTTTCACAGCGGCCCCAGCAACATCTAGCTGATTGGCTCCTCTGCGGTGATGTTCATTGGGCTGTTTCCCTGCCCTTCAGACTGCCAGCTGATGATTGGCTCACAGCGGCCCCAGCAACATCTAGCTGATTGACTCTTCCACGGAGCTGCTCATTGGGTGACTTCTTTGGCTCTGCCAACGCAACCCAGCCAGTCGGCCTCAAGAGCAGGAGGATTGTGGGAGGTGGGGAGGCTGGTGTGGGGGTGAGAGGCATGTGGAAGCTGGTGGTGGCAGTTGGGCTCTGAGGGTTTTTCCCTGAGGATCTGTTTTGTTTGGCGTTTGTAGTTTTAAAAATAAAGTTAGTTTCTTTTTACAAGTGGCTCCTGAATTGTGCCAAGCCAGACTTCGGCATTTGGTGGCTCGCACTGGGAGCGACTGAGCGTAAGTAAACTGCCCGCCCCTGAGGGCAGGGCGAGAGGATGGGTAGCCATTCTAAGTTTACTGTTTTGTTTTGCTTCATTTTTGTTTTAACTTGCCTGTCCCTGGAGATGAGTGAGAGGGAAGAAAAACCGCTCACATTTGAAGAAAAACTATTTGCGTCTGAGGAACAGATAGGGAGAAAGGACGGATGCATATGTCAGGTTCCATGTCAGGAGGATAGAAAGGCTGATATAATGATTTTGTGTGGTTTCATTTATATTGCATTCTGTCTTGGTTTTGTTTGGCGTTAGCTTGTTGGGTTGTATTATAGTAGAAATACGGGATCAGCAATTAGTAAAAAACAAACCAAAAGAGTGTTAAGTAAATTGTTAGAGGAAGGAGGCTTCCCAGTAAAATCAAGAGCAGTCAGGGCATACATTGATATAATTCAAAAATATAGCCCATGGCTTTTTAAGGAGGAGTTGTTAGATATATCACAATGGAACCATCATGGTGAAGATTTAAAAAGAATAGAAAGGAACAACCCAGGGAGTCTGCCAGTTGGCACATTGCCATTGTGGACGTACATATCTGGTTTGCTTAGTCCAAAGCCTTCAGTTCAGACAAAGGTAGAGGAAGGAGAAGACATATTGATAAAAGTACAAGAGAAGGTCTTTCGAGCTAGTGAGACAGAGGAAGGAAGTTTAGAGCAGAAAAAGCCATCAGGGGAAAAGTTACAACAGGAGACTGCTAATAACATCTTTCTATCACAGAGCGAAAGTGTCCAACCAACAGCACCACCTCTACCAGAGGGCATAAGTGTCCAATCCACAGCAACACCTCCGTATGCTAGGAGAGCCCCAAACCCCACAGCTGATAGTTGGGATCCTGAGACAGGATCTCAAGTATGCCCTGTATTTGAGGTAGGAGGGCAGCAAATTCACCAGGGTTTAAATTTCACATCAGTGAAGGAGCCAAAAGAGGCTGTAACAACCTATGGTCCTCAAGCACCCTTCACTGTAAGCTTGGTCAAATCCATTACCAACTTAAACATGACGCCAGCAGATTGGGCTAATGTTTGTAAAGCTGTGTTAACTGGAGGTCAATACCTGTTATGAAAGGTTGCCAATGAGGAATTTTGCAAGGAGACGGCTAGTCAAAATGCAACAGCTGGTTATCCTCAGAGAAATCTAGATATGTTGTTAGGAAAGGGACCTTATGAGGATCGGCAGCAACAACTTGCATATGATCCTGGTGTATATTTACAAATTGCTGTAAATGCAGTTAAGGCATGGAAGACTTTACAAGGACATGGAGGTTTACAAGGTCAATTATCTAAGATAATACAAGGAGCTAATGAACCTTACGCTGAATTTGTAGATAGGCTTATTCAAACAGCTACCAGAGTTTTGGGGAATACAGAACAAGCAATGCCATTAATAAAACAACTGGCTTATGACCAAGTGAATCGTTGGTGCAGAGATATCATTAGTCCATGGAAACAGGAAGATTTAAACACATATATTAAATTATGTAGAGACATTAATGAACAAGAGCAAGTCATGGCAGCTGCAGTAAAAGAGGCTTTAGATGCCAGAGACATTAATGAACAAGGGCAAATTGTGGCAGCTGCAGTAAAACAGGCTTTAGATGCCAGAGACATTAATGAACAAGGGCAAATTGTGGCAGCTGCAGTAAAACAGGCTTTAGATTCCAGGCCAAGATCATGCTACAATTGTGAACAAACAGGACATTTTAAAAGGAATTGCCCCATAGGAGGAGGGTTTAACAAAACTAGGTATCAAAGGAGTAGAATACCGGGTATTTGCACATGATGCCGTAGAGGGAGACATTGGGCTAATGAATGCCGTTCTCAAACCATCATAGAGGGTACTCCATTATATTGGGCTAATTAATACCATTCTCAAACCACCATAGAGGGTACTCCATTATCAAAAAACGAACAAGGACAAGGTGTTTATCCACAATATCGTGGACAAAGGCATTGGGCTCAGTTGCCAAAAATAGACAGGGGGCCCCAATGCTTCGGGGCCCCAAACCACAAATACATGGAGCACTGGAGGAACCCAGCAACCCCAGCAACCCCATCAGGGTAGTGCCCAGGACATCAGATCCCTCATCAGACAAACCAGAGGGAGCACAGGGTTCGACATCTGTGCCTCCGCCAAATCAGTACTAACTCCAGAAATGGGAGTTCAAATCATTCCCACAGGGGTGAAAGGACCTCTTCCCAAAGGAACAGTAGGATTATTATTGGGACGCAGCTCTTCTACTCTAAAAGGACTTTTGATAAGTCCTGGGGTAATTGATTCCGATTATGAAGGTGAAATAAAAATTATAGCCAGTTCTCCAAAGGTATATCAATAATTTCACCAGGAGATAGAATAGCACAGTTACTAATAATACCAAGCCTACATGATAAATTTTCCAGTCATGCTGTAGAAAGAAGTTCCAAGGGATTAGGCTCCACAGGTGTAGATTGGGCTATGCTTTCTTTAAATTTAGATTCTCGCCCCATGCTAAAACTAAATATTCAAGGACATGAATTTAATGGGCTACTGGATACAGGTGCAGACCTTAGCATTATCTCTCGTCAAGAATGGCCAAAACATTGGCCATTACAACAAGCCACTCAAACACTTCGAGGCCTAGGAATGGCGACTAATCCCGATAGAAGTGCAATGGTATTAGATTGGAAGGATCCTGAAGGATGTGAAGGAACTATACAGCCATATGTATTGGATCATCTTCCCGTAAATTTATGGGGACGAGATGTCCTAGATCAATTAGATTTGACATCAACAAATAATATCAATCAAAATGCACCCACTATTATGGCTAGACAAGGTTTTAGGAAAAGAAAAAGATTAGAAAAACAAGAAGAAGGTATAGCAGCACCAATACAAATAAATCAAGGAACAGACAGACATGGGTTGGATTTTCACAAAGGGCCACTGAGACAATAAAAATTACATGGAAATCAGAAAGACCAGTATGGGTTCCTCAGTGGCCCTTAACTAAAGAAAAGATACAATTAGCTCATGATCTGGTCAAACAACAATTAGCGGACGGACATATACAACATTCTGTATCTCCCCATAATACTCCCATTTTTGTCATCAAAAAAAAATCTCGTAAATGGAGATTATTGCAAGATTTAAGAGCCATTAATAATGAAATGGTCATTATGGGACCTGCTCAATCGGGGATTCCTCAATTGTCTGCTTTGCCAAAAACTTGGTATGCTTTAGTTATAGATATTAAAGATTGTTTTTTTTCAATTCCAATTCATCCTGAAGATAGTCCACATTTTGCATTTACTATCCCTGCACTAAATCATGAAGGTCCTGATCAGAGATATGAATGGAAAGTACTCCCTCAAGGGATGGCTAACAGCCCAACTATGTGTCAAATTTATGTTAAGAAAGTAATCCAGCCACTTAGATATCAAAATCCTGAACTACAAATATTTCATTATATGGATGATGTATTATTAGCACACAAAGCTAAAAACACGTTGCTAGAATGTTATACCACACTTACAAACTTATTAAAAAATTATAATCTAGAGATAGCAATAGATAAAGTACAATTAAATTTTCCAATTAATTATTTAGGAGTTCTATTATCCTCAACCATTGTCCGTCCACCAAAAATTCAAATACGAGTAGATCAACTCAAATCACTTAATGACTTTCAAAAGTTATTAGGAGACATAAATTGGATAAGGCCCTATCTAGGTATTCCAAAAGGAGAATTGGGACCTTTATTTGATATCCTAAAAGGTCCATCAGATCCAAATTCTCCCCGAATGTTAACGCCTGAAGCAAGAAAGGCATTAAAAATCATTGAAACATATATGGAAAATATGCATTTGGATAGAATTGATATAAGTTTGCCTTTATTATTTATTGTACTACCAACAAAAAAATATTCCTACAGGAGTATTTTGGCAAGAAGGTCCATTATTATGGATACATTTATCTTATTCTCCTAACACTATTCTTACTAGGTATCCTGAGGCTGTAGGACAATTAATACTCAAAGGAATAAAAGCAGCAAAGGGAGTGTTTGGAATTTCTCGCAATAAAATTATTACTCCATATACTATGAGTCAAATTGATGAATTAGCTAATGAGTTAAATACTTGGGCAATAATCATGTGCAAATCTAATGTTTCATTTGATAACCACTTACCATCTAATCCTTTATTGTCTTTTTGGTCATTGCATCCTGTAATTTTTCCAAAAATAACAAGAAAAACACCTATCAAGAATGCTCCAAATATATTCACTGATGGGTCAAATAATGGTACAGCAGCAATAGTTACACCTGATCAAACTTTTACATTTTTAGTACCCAAACAATCAGCTCAAAAGGTAGAGCTTAATGCAGTATTACAAACTTTTGTGATGTTTAAAGGTTCGGTATTTAATTTATTTTCTGATAGTCAGTATATAGTTAATGCTATAATATCCCTTGAAGATGCTGGTAGGATTTCCCCTTCTTCTACTGTTTTCTCTTTGTTTTCCACTATACAAAGTTTAATCTGGGACAGAAAAGATCCATTCTTTATAGGACATATCAGGGAACATACAGGATTGCCTGGAGCCCTTAGTTTGGGCAATGATTTAGCAGATAAAACTACACGTGACTTACATATTTTCTCTACACTAGAAGAAGCTATAAATTTTCATAAAAGATTCCATGTCAATGCTAATACTTTACAAAAGCATTTTAAACTAACTAAGGAACAAGCTAGACAAATAATAAAACAATGTCAAAATTGTGTGACCTTTTTATCACAAGTTAATCTTGGAGTCAATCCTAGAGGATTGATGCCTAACCATATTTGACAGATGGACGTCACACACTTGCTAGAATTTGGAAAATTAAAATATTTGCATGTTACAGTTGATACTTCTTCTGGATTTTTGATGGGCTCCCTTCATGCCGGAAAAAAAAAAAAAAAAACTAAAGATGTTATAGCTCATTGCTTACAAAATTTTGCCACTGTGGGCATTCCAAAACAGTTAAAAACAGATAATGCCCCTGGTTATACGTCTACTTCTTTTAAACAATTTTGCTCATCATTTGGCATTACTCATATAACAGGAATCCCATACAATACACAGGGACAAGGCATAGTTGAAAGAGCTCATCAAACTATTAAAATGTACTTATTAAAGCAAAAAGACGGAATTGGGAAGGGGTATATATTCCCCAAAGATAAACTTAAAATAACCCTTTTTACTCTAAACTTCTTAAATTTGGATTCATCAGGACTTAGTGCTGCAGAAAAGCATATGTGTCCAAAAAATGTACATAAGCCCAAAGTACTTTGGAAAGATATTCTAACAGGACAATGGAAAGGTCCTGACCCAGTAATTGTCTGGAGTCGGGGGTCTGTTTGTGTGTTTCCACAGGAAGAACAGCAGCCGATTTGGATTCCAGAGAGATTAACCAAGGTCCTGACCCAGTAGTTGTCTGGAGTCGGGGGTCTGTTTGTGTGTTTCCACAGGAAGAACAGCAGCCGATTTGGATTCCAGAGAGATTAACCAAGGTTCTGACCCAGTGATTGTCTGGAGTCTGGGGTCTGTTTTTGTGTTTCCACAGGGAGAACAGCAGCCGATTTGGATTCCAGAGAGATTAACTAAAGCGATTTCTACAGACCAAAAAGAAGATGATTTAGCTCAAATCCATAACAGCTGATATCCAAAGCTCTAATTTGGCTATCCTTACATCTGCGACAGAACCAGGATGCTTTTTTCAATATCTATTTTATTATTGCCCTTTCCCATATCATGAAGTTCTATTTTGGTTTTTTTTTTTTTTTTTTTGAGCTCATAGAGACCTAGGTTAATGTTTTGCTGATCAGTTCTATTTTTTTTTTACTATAGAGTTTTTCAACATTGCAATAGAGATTTCACCTGTAAAAAGTTATAAGGCCTTTACTATTATGTTATGTGTTGTATGTATTATATTATGTGTGCACACTTGTGTTTTGTGTTATATGTTTGAATGTATGTATGTCCATATATCATATATGATGAGCGCTCATGAAAAAATGGATACAAATATCTTTTTTTTTATTATTCACGTGATTTAAATGGTTTAATTTAAATTGGGTAAATAACTGTTAAGAATTGTTTAATATGTAAACAAAAAAGGAGGTTAACAGATCTGTTTGTTTACTTTCACCTTTCCTTTTCATTATATTTAATAATTCTCTTCAAGACAATGTAAATTATTAAGAAAATTGTTTTCTTTTAGTGCCTTCTGGAATGTTACACAATTTTTTCTTTAGCCATTATTGCCAGAATTCGAATCTTCATCACAGTGCTGGTGAAGACAATGTAAATTGTTAAGAAAATTGTTATCTTTTAGTGCCTTCTGGAATGTTACATAATTTTTTCTTTAGCCATTATTGCCAGAATTTCTATCTTCATCCCTGTGCCACCGAAGACAAAGATAAAACTAATCTACAGCTTCTGCAATAGCCATCACTAAACTTGCCTAGACTATGTGTCACTTGTATGCATTGTGGCATTGTGAACTATCTGTTAGTGCATTAGCTTGTGGTAATGTTGGGGTATTTTTGCTGATGATGTCATCGGTGGTACAATTTTCCCAAAAAGAGCCATCAATTGGCTTGGTGTATCTTCCTCCTTTCTACTTGTCATGATCATTCAGCTAAAATTTGGGGGCCAACAGAGGTGAGGCAAAGAAACTCGCCCCCCCGCTGGTACAAAGACCTCTCCACAGGTGTGGCTATATACTGGACCGGTAGTCAATGACGGGTAAGATCAAATTACAATGGTACTAACCTAAGACAGGAGGCTGACGCCCTGAGGTCAGCTCATCCGAAGACGGGTAAGGACCATATGTAGTATTGGACAACCTAAGGCAGGCACGGTCCCTAAGCCACATGCTTGTTGTTTAAACAGAGAGAGGGAGATGTTGAGAGCCACAGCCAAAGGGGCCCAAGCAAACTTCTAGCTGCCAGCAAACTTCCAGGTGCCGGCTGATGATCTAGCTGGCAGCAAACTTCCAGCTGCCGGCTGATGATTGGCTGGCAGCCAAAGGGGCCCCAGCAAACTTCTAGCTGCCAGCAAACTTCCAGCTGCCGGCTGATGATCCAGCTGCCAGCAAACTTCCAGCTGCCAGCTGATGATTGGCTCACAGCGGCCCCAGCAACATTTAGCTGATTGGCTCCTTTGCGGTGATGTTCATTGGGCTATTTCCCTGCCCTTCAGACTGCCAGCTGATGATTGGCTCACAGTGGCCCCAGCAACAACTAGCTGATTGGCTTCTCCACGGAGCTGCTCATTGGGTGACTTCTTTGGCTCTGCCCACGCAACCCAGCCAATCGGCCTCAAGAGCAGGAGGATTGTGGGAGGAAGGGAGGCTGGTGTGAGCGTGAGAAACATGTGGAAGTCGGTGGTGGCAGTTGGGCTCTGAGAGATTTTCTTTTGACAAGTGGCTCCTGAATTGTGCCAGGCCAGACTTCGGCAGTCCTTGTGTACCCTAGTGTCCAACATCTGCTCTGTGTAACAGTCCTTCTATACTGCAGTCTCCAACCTCTGTTCTCTGTAAGGTTCATTTTGGACCCAAGTCTCCAACCTCTGCTTTCTGTATCAGTCCTTCTGCATCCCAGTCTCCAAACTCTGCTCTCTGTAACAGCCCTTCTGCACCCAGTCTCCAACCTTTCCTCTCTGTAACAGTCATTCTTCACCCCAGTCTTCAAACTCTACTATCTGCAACAGTCCTTCTACACCCCAGTCTTCACACTCTGCTCTGTGTAACAGTCTTTCTGCAACCCAGTGTCCAATCTCTGCTCTCTGCAACGATCCTTCTGCATCCCAGTCTCCAACATCTGCTCTCTGCAACCGTACTTCTGCACTCAAGTTTCCAAACTCTGCTCTCTGCAATGATCCTTCTGCACACCAGTCTCCAAACTCTGTTCTCTGCAATGATCCTACGGCACCTCAGTCACCAACCTCTGCTCTCTATAACAATCCTTCTGCACCTCAGTCTCCAAACTCTGCTCTAGGTAATATCTTTCTGCAACCAAGTCTCGAAACTCTGCTCTGTGTAACAGCCATTCTGGACCCAGTCTCCAACATTCCCTCAATGTAACAGGCCTTCTGCACCCCAGTCTCCAAACTCTGCTCTCTGTAACAGTCTTTCTGCATCTCAGTCTCTTACCTCTACTCTCTGCACCAGTTCTTCTGCACCCCAGTGTCCAACATGTGCACTCTGAAACAGTTCTTCTCCACCCCAGTCTCCAACCACTGCTCTCTGTAACAGTTTTTATGTATTGCAGTTTCCAACTCTGCTCTCTGTAATGGTCTTCTGCACCTCAGTCTCCAACCTCTGCTTTCTTTATCAGTCCTTCTACAAACCAGTCTCCAACATCTACAAAACTGCAAAAAGTCCTTCTGCACCTCAGTCTCCAAATACTACTCTCTGTAAAACTCCTTCAGCACCCAAGTCTCCAAAACCTTGCTCCCTGCAACAGTCCCTTCTTCACCCCAGTCTCACACCTCTGCTATCTGCAATAGTCCTTCTGCACCCAGTCTCCAAACTCTGCTCTCTGTAAACAGTCCTTCTGCACCTCAGTCTCCAAATTCTGCTCCCTGCAACAGTCCTTCTGCACCAAAGTCTCCAACCTCTTCTCTCTGCAAGAGTCCTTCTACACACCAGTCTTCAACCTCTGATCTGTGTAACAGTCCTTCTGCACCCCAGTCTCTAACATCTGCTCCCTGTAACAATCCTTCTTCACCCCAGTCTCCAAACTCTGCTCTCTGTAACAGTCCTTCTGCACCATATTTTCCACCTCTGCTCTCTGTTACAGTCTTTGTATACCGCAGTCTCCAACTTCTGCTCTCTGTAACAGTCCCTCTGCACCTCAATTTCCAACCTCTGCTTTCTGTAACAGTCCTTCTTCACCTCAGTAACCAAACTCTGCTCTTTGTAACCGTCCTTCTGCACCTCAGTTTCCAACATCTGCTCTCTGTAACAGTCGTCCTGCACTTCAGTCACCAACCCCTAGTCTCTGTAAGATCCTTCTGCAACCCAGCCTCAAAACTCTATTCTCTATAACAGTCCTTCTGCAAAGCAATCTTCAACCTCTGCTCTCTTTTTCAGGCCTTCTGCACCCCAGTCTCCAAACTCTGCTCTCTGAAACAGTCCTTCAGCACACCAGTTTCCAACCTCTGCTCTCTGTAATGGTCCTACTGTACACCAGTCTCCCACCTCTGCTTTCTATATCATAATTTTTCACCCCAGTCTCCAACGTCTGCTCTCTGTAACAGTCCTTCTGCATCTCAGTCTCCAATCTCTGCTCTCTGCAACAGTCCTTCTGCACCCCGGTCTTCAACCTCTGCTTTCTGCAAAATTCCTTCTGCACCCCAGTCTCCACTTCACTCTCTTCAATGATTCTTCTGCAACTGAGTCTCCAACTTTTGCTCTCTTCAGCGATCCTCCTGCACACCAGTCTCCAACGTCTGCTCTCTGCAAAATTCCTTCTGCACCCCATTCTCCAACTTCTAGTCTCTATAAGATCCTACTGCACCTCAGTTTCCAAACTTTGCTCTCTGTGACATTCCTTCTTCACCCCAGTCTCCAAGCTCTACTCTCTGTAACAGTCCTTCTATACTGCAGTCTCCAAACTCTTCTCTCTGAAGCAGTCCTTCTGAAACCCAGTGTCCAACCTCTGCTCTCAGCAACAGTGTTTCTGCACCTCAGTCTCAAACTTCTGCTCTCTGTAACAGGCCTTCTGCACCCAAGTCTCCAACAGCTTTTCTCTGAAACAGTTCTCCTGCACCCCAATCTCCAAACTCTGCTCTCTGCAACATTCCTACTGCTCCCCAGTCTCCATCGTCTGCTCTCTGAAAGAATTCTTCTGCACCTCAGTCTCCGACCTCTCCTCTCAGTAAAAGTCCTTCTGCACCTCAGTCTGCAACATCTGCTCTTTGTAACGATCCTTCATCACCTCAGTCTCCAAACTCTGCTCTCTGTAACAGGCCTTCTGCACCCCAGTCTCCAAACTCTGATCTCTGGATCCTTCCTTCTGTACCCCAGTATCCTTCCTCTGAACTCTGTAACAATCCTTCTGCACCTCTGTCTCTAACCTCTCCTCTCTGCAACGGTCCTTCGGCACCCAAGTCTCCAACCTCTACTCTCTGCAACAGTTCTTCTATACCCCAATCTCCAACCTCTACTTTCTGCAACAGTCATTCTGCACCCCAGTCTCCAACATCTGATCTCTGCAAAGTTCTTCTCCAACCAAGTCTCCAACCTCTGCTCTCTGTAACAGTCCTTTTGTACTGCAGTTTCTAAACACTTCTCTCTGTAACGGTTCTTCTGCACCCCAGTCTAAAACCTCTGCTTTCTGTATCAGTCCTTCTGCACTCAAGTCTCCAACCTCTGCTCTCTGTAACAGTCCTTCTACACCCAAGTCTCCAAACTCTACCCTCTGTAACAGTTCTTCGGCACCCCAGTATCCTGACTCTGCTCTCTGCAACGATCCTTCTGCACCCAAGTCTCCAAACTATGCTCTCTGCAACTGTCCTTCTGCATCCGAGTTTTCAAACGCTTCTCTCTGTAATATCCTTCTGCACCCCAGTTTCCAAACTCTTCTCTCTGTAACATTGCTTCTGCACCCCAGTCTCTAAACTCTGCTCTCTGAAATGGTTCCTCTGCATCCCAGTCTCCAACCTCTGTTCTCTACAACATTTCTTCTGTACAAGTGTATTCAACATCTATTCTCTGTTAGTGTCCTTCTTCACCACAGTCGCAAACCTCTGCTTTCTGTATCAGTCCTTCTGCAACACAGTCTCCAAACTCTGCCCTCTGTAAAAGACTTCTGCACCTAACTTGCAACCTCTGCTCTCTGCAACAGTCTTTCTGCACCGCAGTCTTCAACCTTGCTTTCTGCAACAGTCCTTCTGCAACCCAGCCTCAAATATCTGCTCTCTGCCACAGTCTTTTTCCACCCCAGTCTCCAACCTCTGCTCTCTGTAACAGTCCTTCTGTACTGCAGTCTCCAAACTTTCTTTGTAACGATCCTTCTGCTCCCCAGTCTACAAACTCTGCTTTCTGTATCAGTTTTTCTGAACCCCAGTCTCCAACCTCTGTTCTCTGTAACTTTCCTTCTGCACCTCAGACTCCAACCTCTGCTCTTCGCAACAGTCTTTCTGCGCCCCAATCTCCAACCTCATCTCTGCAACAGTCCTTCTGCACCTCAGTGTCCAACCTCTGATCTCTTTAAGAACCTTCTGAAACCCAGTCTCTAACTTCTGCTTTCTACAATGGTTCTTCTACACCCGAGTCTCCAACTTCTGTTCTCTACAACACTTATTCTGAACCCAATTCTCCAACCTCTTCTCTCTGTAACAGTACTACTACACCCCAGTCTCCAAACTCTGCTTTCTGTATCAGGCTTTTTGCACCACAGTCTCCAACATCTACTCTCTGTAACAGTTCTTCTGCACCCCATTCTCCAACCTCTGCTCTCTTCAACAGTCTTTCTGAACCATAATCTCCTCACCTACTCTCTGCAACAGTCTTAGGTACCCCAGTCTCCAATATCTGCTTCCTATAAAAGTCCTTTTGAACACCAGTTTCCTAACTCTGCTCTCTCTATCAGTCCTTCTGCACCTGAGTCTACACACACTGCTCTCTCTCACAGTTCTTCTACACCCCAGTCTTTAATCCCTGCTCTCTGCAACAGTCCTTCTGCACCTCAGTCTCCAACCTCTCCTCTCTGTAACAATCCTTTTGCACCTCAGTCAACAACCTCTGCTTTCTGAAACGGTCCTTCTGCACCTATGCCTCCAAACTCTACTCTCTGCAATGATCCTTCTGCACCCCAGTCTCCAAACTTTGATCTCTAAAACAGTCTTTGTCCAACCCAGTCTACAACATCTGCTCTTCTCAACAGTCCTTCTGCACCTCAGTGTGAAAAATCTGCTCTCTGCAACAGTCCTTCTGCACCCCATTCTTCAACCTCTGTTATCTGCAACAGTCCTTCTGCACCACAGTCTCCAACATCTTCTATCTACAACAGTCCTTTACCCCAATCAAAATGGTACTCTCTGTAACAGCAATTCTATACTGCAGTCTCCAAACTCTGCTCTCTGTAAGAGTCCTTGTGCACCCCAGTCTCTAAGCTCTGCTGTCTGTAACAGTCCTTCTCCACCTCAGTTTCAAACCTCTGCTTTATGTAAGATTCTTCTACAACCCAGTCTGCAAACTCTGCTTTTTGTATCAGTCCTTCTGCACCACATTCTCCAACCTATGCTCTCTGTAACAGTCCTTCTAGCCCTCAGTCTTTATCCTCTGTTTCTACAACAGTCCTGCTACACCACAGTCTCCAACCTTTGCTATCTGCAACAGTCCTTCTGCACCCAAGTCTCCGGACTCTGCTTCTTTAAGATCTTTTTGCATCCCTTTCTCCAACCTCTGCTCTCTGTAACAGTCCTCCTGCACCCCAGTATCCACCTCTGCTCTCTGTAAAATTCCTTCTGCAACTCAGTCTCCAACCTCTTCTCAAACCTGTCTCAAAACAATATTTTGAAAAAGGTTGGGTTTTGGCTTAGTGGTAGAACATTGTTTTGTGTGCAGGAGGCTCCGGGTTCAATCTGCAGTACGACACCCACACAGACACAAAGTAAAATTTTCTATCCAGTGGGAAATGAACAAAGAAATGTGGCATTTTCATAAGATGGAAATCAGTCACAATAAGGAGTAATAAACTAAAATACTTATACAAGCTACAATATAACTGAAAATTGCAAACATCCTAAGTGAAAGGAGTCAGATCCAAAAGGCGTATATGGTATTACTTCCTTAAAAATATCCACAGAAACTCGAGTGTATACATGGGTCTTTCCACATGTGAAGGAGAAACACAGAAATGGTGTTTATTTAAAACTTAGAATCAAGATCCATTAGGAAAATGCAAGTCAAAGTCACATTGCACATAGCACTTCACATTCACTAGTGTTGGCTAGAGCTGCAATATTGGGGGAAAAGAGATTGACTGCTTTGGGTATAGGCTTTTTTTGGAGAGAAAAGTAATAAAAATATTCTGAAATACCTGTGAATTAGAGAACCCAGGTGAGGTCACAATGTGTCACATACTTAGCACAATGTGCTTCCCCTGGTTGGAGGGGCACCACAGTGGTCATGAGACACTGTGTATGGAGAGAGCGCTCTTGTAATTGCTGCTGAAGAGTTCACATATTTCTACAAGTAAGACATTTCCTAGAATGAAACCACCATCTAGTTCTAATCTAACTATAGAGTTTGTCTCACAGCAAGCTTCCTCAAGGCACTCTGGACCTCGTTGCTTCTCAGGCTGTGAATGATGGGCTTCAACATGGGGGTCACCACACAGAAGAGCACAGAGACAAGGGTGTCCGTGTTCAGCCTTCACAGGGCCTGTCATAGTGGAAGTTGGCTGTTCCATAGAAGACCACCACGACAGTGAGGGGGGACGCACAGGTGGAGAAGGCCATCTTCCTGCCCTGGGCAGAGGGAATCCCCAGGATGGCCGCCATGATGAGTGCATAGGAGCCTGCAGTGAAGAGGCAGAGGCTCAGGCCCATGGTGGCACTGACAACTTGGAGCGCAGACTCATTGACAGAGGTTTCTGAGCAGGAGAGCTTCAGGAGCAATGGGGTGTCACAGAGAAAGTGGCTAATCTGGTGGGGCCCACACAGAGTGAGTGTGATGGCCAGCACCGTGTGTGTGACCAAATTCACCAGCCCACACAGCCAGGACCCAGTCACCAGGCTAACACAGTCTTTCACACTAATGATGACTGGGTACTGAGGAGGACGGCAGGTGGCCACACAGCAGTCATACTGGCCACACAGCCAGTAAGACGCCTTCTGTGCCAGCACTTGTCACCAAGAAGAAGATCTGGGAAAGGCAGCCCTCATAAGAAATGGCCTTCTTTTCCCAGAATAATTTCACCAGCAGTACTGGGAGGGTGGTAGATGTGTAGCAGACGTCCAAGAAGCTCAAATTGCTGAGGAAAAAGTACATTGCAGTGTGGAGAGCAGAACTGACCCTGGTGGCCACTATTATGAGAATGTTCCCCAGGAGAGTGGTAAGGTAAATTACAATAAAGAGCAGGAAGAACTAGCCTTGTAGGTTGGACTGGTTGGAAAATCCCAAGAAGATGAATTCAGTGACAAAAGATTGATTGCTCATTTCCAATGTTGTCATAGCTACAAAACAGAGAAAAAGAGACCATGATGAAAATGGACTGAGAGCACCCCAAAGAGGCTTGTTAATCTGCAGCAACATGCCAAATAATATCAAATGAAAAGCAGCCTGGAGACTGATAACCTATGGGACTGCTCTCAGGGAATCAGACCCATGGAGCTGCACACATTTGCAGTGGTGATGGTGGGTGGGAGTAACCAGAGAATTGCTAGAAGCCAACAGAAAGCCATTCGACCTCATCATGGTGTGAAGTCATTTCTCACTGTCTCAGTAATCTCTGTCTCCTGTTGTCCTTTTATGTAAACATAGGATTTTTGGATATGTTTATTTTCATTGCAAATGTTAAGAAAAAAATTTACAAAGCAGAGTCATCATCTGCAGAAGCAGTCAGTGTTGCCTTCAGTGTATTCCAATGTAGAGTTTTTCTCATTTTACATCAATCTTGATCTCTGTGTTCGGAAAGGCAGAAGTTAACTATTCCTGTACAATGCTGAAATATCAGGGCCAGAGCAAAATAGAGGAAAGAAGTTGATGTAGTGGGGTTGGACTGGCTATCTTAAGTATACAGGGAATATCAGTGGAAGTAGAAGGAGAATGAGAGGGCGGAGAGGTTTGGCAAGGGAGGAAATGTGAAAAGTCTTTACTCAGATCATGTTATGTTCACATGGAAGTCTAAAACAGGGGACTGCACCTGTATGTATATGTAGAAAGCACAAATAAGAAATTAACAGATAAATGACCCAATGAAAGATCAGTAGAGAAAGGAGAATGGGGGCGGGAATTGAAGGGAGATGGGGGGTGGGGACTGAATGGAATAAATCAGATTCCATGCACATAGGATCTTTTCCAAATCAATCCAACTTCTATGTATAACTATTATGCTCTAATAAAAAATTTAAGAAGATGACATGATCCTATCAGCAAAGAGTGAGATTTGAATTCTTCTTGACCTATTTGTATACCTTTAATTTCTTTCTTTTGTCCGATGGCTCTGGCAATTTCAAGGATGAAGTTAAATAGAAGTGGTGAAAGAGGGGGCACCCTGTCTTCTTCCAGTTTTTAGAGTGAATGCTTTCAAACTTTCTCCACTTAGAATGATGCTGCCTTGGGTTTAGCATAGATAGCTTTTACAATGCTTTTACAAAGTTCCTTCTGTCCCTAGTGTTTCTACTGTTTTGACAGGTAGGGGTGCTATATTTTGTTAAGTGCTTTTTTTTCATCTATTGAGATGATCAATAAACTTACATCTCTCTTAAATAAACTTAATCTCTCCCCTTTGCCTAAACATTCAGATCATCTCCAGTCCTATAAATATTTTAATGAACATTTTCCTACATAAACATATGTGACCATTTCGAATTATCTCTTCAGAATAAAATTTAAATCTGACATATAAGAATTTGTTGTGCAGTTTCTATTTAAATCTAGCTCATGGGAGACATTATATTAAATGAAATAAGCCAGACACATAAAGAGAAATAGCAGTTTTTCACTTCTTTGTGGAAGCTAAAATGTTGATCTCAGAGAAGCAGGGAGTAGAGCAGTGGTTATTGGATCCTGGGAGAGAATCACAAAAATCATTGTGAGTCTGATTTCTCAAAGACACATGTGAAGGACTGCCTGAAACATGTCCTCTGAGTGTGGTCTTAAAAAAAAAATAAGAGTGGACTTCTAACAAGGTCGTCATAAAATCTCTCTTCTCTCCTCAGTGGGCAGCAGGAGGTCCATGGGTCTGGCTGCCTAGGAGCTAGCTGTGGTGTGCAAATGGGCTGGACCAGGACGGCTGGAGAATCTCAATAATCACTAGTAGACTACATTCTAGGTGAGGGCAGGCTGGAAACAGGCCATCCAGAAGGAAATGGCTTGAGCTTTCAAAATGACAGAATATGTGAATTTAGGAAATGGTTGTGGGTCCAATCCACTCATAACACCTACTCACTGGGTCAGTCCACGGTTGCCACAGTTACCACAGGCCTGACCAGAACAACCAGGAGGGGGAGATGCACTCTGGCCTCCTGGCTTGGAGGTTTGGTCTGGAGCCAGCTGACCCATTGATGCGGGCCTGAGATGAGGTGGGACACCGAGGTGGAAGAGAACAAGGGGGGAAGCGTCCCTAGCTCATGGCAGCCAGAAGTTTGGGGCGGGGGAGGGGACAGGAGGAGACAGTTCACAGTGGACAACATGAGATTCCCCAGGGCATGTCCCCAGCCACACTCCACCTGCCCACACTTCTCTCAGTACAGTTTGCCTTTCAGATAATTAACCCACAAAATGGATTGTTCCACAGATTTAGTCACAAGTCTCACAGTCTAATCATTTCACCTCTGAACACTGCTACTGTGGCTGACCCTGAGATTTTGGTCGGGAGATACCTTATTTCTAAGCCATAATAGTCTCTACAGTCCATGTGCTTTGGTTAGAATACCTTCATGTAGTCAGGGAGAGTAATCGGGTGCCAAAACAAGATTAAAAGAAAATATCTGGTAACTGAAGATGTGACATTTGGAGCTTGGGGAAAATCTCTGAAGAGGAGCCCTGGGTGGAGCACTTTAAAGTCCTGGTGACGAGGACACAAGAGGGCACCTGGTCTGTGGGGTAGCTGAGTGGCAGTGGGATCACTCATTAAAAAATAAAAAAAATAGAAGGAGCATGTCTGGTGAGAAAAAAGGAGGAAAGGAGGTTGTGCCTGGAGTCTGGGTACCTGCGAAGTCTCCCCAAGGAGATTCCAGGAGGAAGCGGGACAGGATCACAAAAGATAGGCCTGGGAGTCATGACTTAGAGTGACTGTGGAAGTCACAGGTGCTCACAAAGCCAAAAGAGAGCAGGGTGAGGAGAGAGGGCCTAATAGACTGTGGGGAATAGAAGGTGTCCAGAAGGAGGCTCACCAGCTATCATCAATCATTCTGCACCACAGTGTCAAAGCTCTGCTCTCTGTACCAGGCCTTCTGCACCCCAGTCTAAAATCTCTTCTCTCTATAACAGTCATTCTGCACTCCAGTCTACAACCTGTGCTCCCTGCAGCAATCCTTCTCCACCCCAGTCTCCAAGTTCTGCTCTCTGAAACACTCTTTCTGCACCCCAGTCTCAAACATCTGCTCTCTGCAACAGTCCTTCTGCACCACAGTCTGAAAACTCTGCTCTCTGCAACAATCATTCTGCACCCCAGGCTCCAACCTCTGCTCTCTGTAACAGTCCTTCTTCACCTCAGTCTCCAAACTCTGCTCTCTATAATATCCTTCTGCACACCAGTCTCCAAACTGAGATATCTGTAACAGGCCTTCTGCACCCCAGTCTCCAAACTGAGATATCTGTAACAGGCCTTCTCTGTAACAGTCCTTGTGCACCCCAGTCACAAAATTTTCTGCTCTCTGCAAGAAAATTTCTGAACCCCAGTGTCCAAATTCTGCTCTCTGAAAGAGTCCTTCTGCACCCCACTCTCGAACTTCTTCTCTCCGCAACAGTCTTTCTGCACCTAAGTCTGAAAACTCTGCTCTCTGCAAAAATCATTAAGCAACCAAGTCTCCAACCTCTGCTCTGTGTAACAGTCCTTCTCCACCTCAGTCTCCAAACTCTGCTCTCTATAATATCGTTCTCCACACCAGTCTCCATACTGTGATATCTGTAACAGGCCTTCTGCACCTCAGTGTCCAACCTCTGCTCCCGGCAAGAATCCTTCTGCACTCCAGTCTCCAAGTTCTGCTCTCTGAAAGAGTCCTTCTGCACCCCACTCTCGAACATCTGCTCTCTGCAACAGTCCTTCTGCACCTAAGTCTGAAAACTCTGCTCTCTGCAACAATCATTCTGCAACCAAGTCTCCAAACTCTGCTCTCGGTAACAGTCCTTGTGCACCTCAGTCTCAAAACTCTGCTCTCTATAATATCCTTCTGCATACCAGTCTACAAACTGTGATATCTTTATCAGTCCTTCTGCACCCCAGTCTCCAACCTCCACTCTCTGTAACAGGCCTTCAGGACCCCAGTCTCCAACCTCTGCTCTCTGTTACACTCCTTCTTCACCCCAGTCTCCAACCTCTTCGCTCTGAAACGATCATTCTGCACCTCAGTCTCCAACCTCTGCTCTTTGCAAAAGTCATTCTGCCCCTCAGTCTCCAAACTCTGCTCTCTGTAAGATCCTTCTGCACCCCAGTCTTTAATCTCTGCTGTCTGTAACAGTCCTTCTGTACCTCAGTATCCAACGTCTGCTCTCTGTAACAAAACTTTTGCACCCCAGTCTCCAACCTCTGCTCTCTGTAACAGTCCTTCTATACCTCAGTCTCCAAACTCTGCTCTCTGTAACGGTCCTTCCGCACCCCAGTCTCCAAACTCTGCTTTGTGTATCAGTCGTTCTGCAACCCAGTCTCCAAACTCTGCTATCTGTAACAGTCCTTCTGCACGTCAGTCTCCAACCTCTGCTCTCTGTAACAGTCCTTGTGCACCCCAGTCACAAATCTATGCTCTGTGCAACATTTCTTCTGCACCCCAGTATCCAACCTATGCTCTCTGTAACTGTCCTTCTGGACCCCAGTCTCCAAACTCTGCTCTCTTTAAGATCCTTCTTCACCTCAGTCTTCAACCTCTGCTCTCGGCAACGATACTTCTGCACCCCAGTCTTCAAAATCTGCTCTCTGTAACAGTCCTTCTGCACCTCAGTCTCTAACCTCTGCTCTTTGTAAAAATATTTCTGCAACTCAATCTCCAACCTCTTCTCTCAGTAACAGTCCTTCTGCAACTCAGTATCCAACCTCTGCTCTTGGTAATGATCCTTCTGCACCTCAGTCTCCAACAAATGCTCTCTGTAACAGGCCTTCTGCTCTGCAGTTTCCAACCTCTGCTCTCTGTAACAGTTCTTATGCAACCCAGTCTTTAAGCTCTACTCTCTGTTAAAGTCCTGCTGCACCCGAATCAAACCTCTGCACTCTGTAACAATCCTTCTGAACCCCAGTCTCAAAACTCTGCTCTCTTTAACAGTTCTTCTGAACCAGAATCTCCAAACTCTGCTCTCTGTAACACTCCTTATGCAACCCAGTCTCCATCCTCTGCTCTTTTTAAGAATCTTTCTGCACCCAAGTCTCCAACCTCTGCTCTCTGTAAAAGTCCTTCTGCATCTCAGTCTCCACCCTCTGCTCTCTGCAATGGTCCTTCTGCACCCCAGTCTCCAAACTCTGCTCTTTGTAACAGTCCTTCTGTACCGCAGTCTCCAACCTCTTCTCTCTGTAATGGTCCTTCTGCACCCCAAAGGCCAAACTCTTCTTTCTATAATAGTGCTTCTGCACCTCAGACTTCAACTTATGCTCTCTGTAACAGTCCATCTGCACCTCAGTCTGAAACCTCTGCTCTCTGCAATGATCCTTCTGTACCCCAGTCTATAAATTGTGCTATCTGTGACAGTCCTTTTGCACCCCAGTCTCCAACCACTGGTCACTTAAAAACGCCTTCTGCACTCCAGTTTCCAAACTCTGCTCTCTGTAACAGGCCTTCTGCACTCCAGTCTCCAACCTCTTCTCTCTGCAATGATCTTTCTGCACCTCAGTTTCCAACCTCTACTCTCTGCAACAGTTATTCTGCACCCCAGTCTCCAACCCTTGCTCTCTGTAAGATTCTTCTGCACCTCAGTCTCCAACCTCTGCTCTCTGTAATTCTATATGCACCCCAGTATCCAACCTCTGCTCTCTGTATCAATTTTAGGCACCTAAATCTACAACTTCAGCTCTATGCATCGGTCCTTCTGCACCCCAGTCTCCAAACTATGTTCTCTGCAACAGTCCTTCTGCACCACAGTCTCCAAAGTCTGCTTTCTGTATCAGTTCTTCTGTACCCCAGTCTCCAACCTCTACTCTCTGCAACATTTCTTCTGCACCCCAGTATTCAACGTGTGCTCTCTGTAACTGTCCTTCTGCACCCCAGTCTCCAACATCTGCTCTCTGTAAGTATCATTCTCCACCATATTCTCCAACCTCTGCTCTTCTCAATGATCATTTCGCACCTCAGTCTCCAACCTCTGCTCTCTGCAATGATCCTTCTGCACCCCAGTCTTCAACCTCTGGTCTCTGTAACAGTCCTTATGCAGCTCAGTCTCCAACCTATGCTTTCTGTATGATACTTCTGCACACCAGTCTACAACATCTGCTCTCTGCAATGATCCTTTAGAACCCCAGTCTCCAAACTATGCTCCCTGTAACAGTCCTTCTGTACAGCAGTTTCCAAACTCTGCTCTCTGTAACGGTCCCTCTACACCCCAGTCTCCAACCTCTAATTTCTGTATTAGTCTTTCTGAACCCCAGTCTCCAAACTCTGCTCTCTGTAACAGTTCTTCTGCACCTCAGTCTCCAAACTCTGCACTCTGCAACAGTCCTCTGCACCCCAGTCTCCACCCTGTGCTCTCGGTAACAGTTCTTCTGCACCTCATTTTCCAAACTCTGCTCTCTGTAACAGTCATTCTGCACTCCAGTCTCCACCCTGTGATCTCTGTAATAATTCTCTGGACATCAGTCTCCAACCTCTGTTCTGTAAAACGTTTCTTCTGCTCCTCAGTCTCCAAAAACTACTCTATGTAGAAATCCTTCTGCACCTCAGTCTCCAAACTCTGCTCTCTGTAAGATCCATCTGCAACCAGTTCTCCAAACTTTGCTCTCTGTAACGGTCCTTCTGCACCCCAATCTCCAAAGTCTGCTCTCTGTAACAGGCCTACTGCACCCCGGTCTTATAACTAAGCTCTCTTTAATAGGCCTTCTGCTCCCAAGTCTCCAACCTCTGCTCTCTGCAGCGATCCTTCTGCACCCCAGGATGCAACATCTGCTCTCTGCAACAGTACTTCTGCAACTCAGTCTGATAACGCTGCTCTCTGCAACAATCCTTCTGCACCCCAGTCTTAAACCTCTGCTCTTGTAACACTTCTTCTGCACCTCTGTCTCCAAAATGTTCTCTGTAAGATCCTTCTGCATCCCAGTCTCTAAACTGTGCTATCTGTAACAGTCCTTCTGCACCCAGTCTCCAACCTCTGCTCTCTGCAAAAGTCCTTCTGCACCCCAGTCTCCAAACTCTACTCTCTGTAAGATCCTTCTGCACCACAGTCTTTAACCTCTTCTCTCTGTATCAGTCCTTCTGCACCCAGGTCTCCAAACTCTGCTCTCTGCAATATTTCTTTTGCACCCGAATCTCCAACCTGTGCTCTCTGTAACAGTCCTTCTGCACCCCAGATTCCAACATCTGCTCTCTTCAATGATCCTTCTTCTACCCAGTCTCCAAACTCTGCTCTCTGTAAAAGTCTTTTTGTATCACAGTCTCCAACCTCTTCCCTTTGTAACGGTCCATCTGCTCCCCAGTTGCCAACCTCTGCTTTCTTTAACAGTCCTTCTGCACCCCAGTCTCCAAACTCTTCTCTCTTCAACGATCCTTCTGCACCTCAGTCTTCTACCTCTGCTCTCTGTAAAAGTCCTTCTGCACCTCAGTCTCCATTCTTTGCTCTCTGTAATGGTCCTTCTGAACCCCAGTATCCAATCTCTGCTCTCTTTAACAATCCGTCTGCACCTCTGTGTCCAACGTCTGCTCTCTGTAACAGTCCTTCTGCACCCCAGTCTGCAAACTCTGCTCTCTGTAACAGTCCTTCTATACCGCAGTCTCCAACCTCTACTCTCTATAATGGTCCTTCTGCACCCCAATTGCCAAACTCTGCTTTCTGAAACAGTTCTTCTGAACCTCAGACTCCAA
This sequence comes from Ictidomys tridecemlineatus, assembly GCF_052094955.1. NCBI lineage: Eukaryota > Metazoa > Chordata > Mammalia > Rodentia > Sciuridae > Ictidomys > Ictidomys tridecemlineatus. Next base: position 62,019 of record NW_027521453.1, read on the forward strand.
CCTCTGCTCTCTGTAACACACCTTCTAAGTTTCAGTCTGAAACCTCTGCTGTCTGCAACAATCCTTCTAAACCCCAGTCTGCAAACTGTGCTATCTGTAACAATCCTTCTGCACCCCAGTCTCCAAAATCTGCTCTCTGTAACAGGTCTTCTGCAACTCAGTCACCAAAGTCTGGTCTGTAACAGGCCTTCTGCAGCTCAATCTCCAACCTCTTTTCTCTGCAACAGCCCTTCTGCACCCCAGTCTCCAACCTCTGCTCTCTGTAAGATCCTTCTGCACCCCGTTTTTTGAACTTTGCTCTCTGTAACAGTCATTCTGCACCTCAGTCTCCAACCACATTCCTCTGCAACGGCCCTTCTGCACCCCAGTATCCAACCACTGTTCTCTGCAGCAGTCATTCTGCACCCCAGTCTCAAACCTCTGATCTCTGATAGAGTCCTTCTGCACCCCAGTCTCCAAATTCTGCACTCTGCAACATCTCTTCTGCACCCAGTCTTTAAACTGTGCTCTCTGTAACTATCCTACTGCACCCCGGTCTCCAAACTCTGCTCTATGTAGCGATCCTTCTGCACCTCAGTCTCAAACCTCTGCTGTCTTTAACGATCCTTCTGCACTCCAGTCTCCAACGTCTGTTTTCTGCAACAGTGCTTCTGACCCCAGTCTCCAGCCTCTGCTCTCTGTAACATCCTTCTGCACCCCAGTTTCCAAACTCTGCTCTAGGTGACATTCCTTCTGCACCCCAGTCTCCACCCTCTGCTCTTTGTAACGGTACTTCTGTACCACATTCTCCAATCAATCTCTGCTCACTGGAACATTTCTTCTGCACCCCAGTCTCCAAACTGTGCTCTCTGTAACTGTCTTTATGATCCCAGTCTCTAACCTCTGCTCTCTGTAACGATCCTTCTGCACCTCAGTCTCCAACCTCTGCGCTCTGCAACGATCCTTCTGCACCTCAGTTTCCAACCTCTGCTCTCTGCATGGATCCTTCTGAACCCAGTTTCCAACCTCTGCTCTCTGTTACAGTCCTTCTACACTTCAGTCTCCAACCTCTCCTATCTGTACCAATCCTTCTTCACCTCAGTCTCTAACCTCTGCTCTCTTTAACAGTCTTTCTGCACCTCAGTCTCCAATCTCTGCTCTCTGCAACAGTCCTTCTACACCCCAGTCTCCAACCTTTGCTCTCTGTAACAATTCTTCTACACCACAATCTCGAACCTCTGCTCTCTCTAACAGTATTTCTGTACCGCAGTCTCCAACCTCTTTTCTCTATAACTGTCCTTCTGCAACTCTATTGCCAACCTCTGTTTTCTGTAACAGTCCTTCTGCACCTCAGATTACAACCTCTGCTCTCTATAACAGTCCTTCTATGCCCCAGTCTGAAACCTCTGCTCTCTGCAACGATCCTTCTGCACCCCAGACGCCAGAATGTGCTTTCTGTAACAATCCTTCTGCACCCCAGTCTCCAACCTCTGCTCTCAGTAACAGGTCTTCTGCACCCCAGTCTCCAAACTCTGCTCTCTATAAGAGGCCTTCTGCACCCCAGTCTCCAACCTCTTCTATCTGCAACGATCCTTCTGCACCTCAGTCTATAACCTCCGTTCTCTCAACGATCCTTCTGTACAACAGTTTCCGACCTCTGAACTCTGTAACAGTCCTTCTGCACCCCAGTCTCCAACCTCTTTTCGCAGCTACAGTACTTCTGCACCCCAGTATCCAACCTCTGCTCTCTGGAATACTACTTCTGCACCCAAGTATCTAACCTGTGCTTTCTTTAACTGTCCTGATTCACCCCGGTCTCAAAACTCTGCTCTCTGTAGCGATCCTTCTGCACCTCATTCTCCAACCTCTGCTCTCTGCAACAATCCTTCTGCACCCCAGTCTCAATCCTCTGTAAGAATCCTTTTGCACCCCAGTCTCCAACCTCTCCTCTCTGTAAATGTCCTTCTGCACTTAAGTCTCCAAGTTCTGCAATCTGTAACAGTCCTTCTGCACCCCAGTCTCAAACCTGTGCACTCAGAAATGATCTTTCTGCACCTTAGTCTCCGACCTCTGCTCTCTTTAATAGTCCTTCTGAACACAGTCTCCAACATCTGCTCTCTGCAAGGATCCTTCTTATCCCCATTCTCCAACCTCTGTTCTCTGCAATGGTCCGTCTATATCCCAGTTAACAAAATATGCTCTAAGTAACAGTCCTTCTGCACCTCAGTCTCCAAATTCTGCTCCCTGAAACAGTCCTTCTGCACCCCTGTCTCCAACCTCTGCTCTCAGTAGCAGTTCTTCTGCACCCCAATCTCCAAACTCTGCACTCTGTAACACTCCTTCTGCACCCCAGTCTCAACCCTCTACTCTCTGTAAAAGTCCTTGTGCACCTCAGTCTCCAAACTCTGCTCTCTGTAAGATCCTTCTGCAACCCATTATCCAAACGCTGCTCTCTGTAAGAGTCTTCTGCACTCCAATCTCCAAAGTCTTCTCTCTGTAACAGGCCTTCTGCACCCCAGTCTTTAACCTGTGCTCTCTGCAACAATCCTTCTGCACCCCAATCTCCAAACTCTGCTCTCTGTTTCAGTCTTTCTGTACCCCAAGATCCAACATCTGCTCTCTGAAACAGTCCTTCTGCACCTCAGTCTGAAAACACGGCTCTCTGCAAAAATTTTCTGCACCCGAGTTTCCAAACTTTGTGTATGTCACATTCCTCCTGAACCTCAGCCTACAAAATGCTCTCTGTAAGAACCTTCTGATGCCCAGTCGCGAAATTGTGCTATCTTTAACAGTCCTTCTGCACCCCAGTCTCCAAACTCTGCTCTCTGTAACAGGCCTTCTGCACCACAGTCTCAAACCTCTTCTCTCTGGAATGATCATTCTTAACCTTAGTCTCCAAAATTTGCTCTATGCAACAGTCCTTCTGCACCCCAGTCTCCAAACTCTCTCTGTAACAATCCTTCTGCACCTCAGTCTCCAACCTCTGCTCTCTGCAACGGTTCTTCTGCACCCAAGTCTCCACACTCTGTTCTCTGAAACAGTCCTTCTGCACCCCAGTCTCCAATCTCTGCTCTCTGAACAGTCCTTCTGCTCCCCAGTCTCCAACCTCTGCTCTCTGCTACAGTACTTCTGCAACCCAGTCTCCAAAATCTGCTCTCTGTATCAGTTCTTTTGCACCTCATTCTCCAAACTCTGCTCTCTGCAGCAGTCCTTTTACACCCCAGTAACCAAAATCTGCTCTGTGTAACGATCCTTCTGCACCTTAGTTTCCAACCTAAGCTCTCTGAAACGATTCTTCTGCACCCCAGTCTCCAAACTCTGATCTCTGTATCAGTCCTTCTGCACCACAGTCTCCAAACGTTGCTCTCTGCCAAAGTCCTTATGCACCCAAGTCTTCAAACTCTGCTGTCTGCAACATTTCCTCTGCACCCCAGTCTCCAAACTGTGCTCTCTGTAACAGTCCTTCTGCACCCCAGTCTCCAACATCTTCTCTCTTCAACGATCCTTCTTCTATCCAATCTCCAAACTCTGCTCTCTGTTAAAGTTTTTTTGTATCGAAGTCTCCAACCTCTTCTCTTTGAAAAGGTCCATCTGCTCCCCAATTGCCAACCGTTGCTTTCTGTAACAGTCCTTCTGCACCTCAGACTCCATCCTTTGCTCTCGGTAATTGTCCTTCTGCACCCCAGTCTCCAGTCTCTGCTCTCTGCAACAATCCTTCTGCACCTCTGTCTCCAATGTCTGCTCTCTCTAACAGTCATAATGCACCCCAGTCTTTAATATCTGCTCTCTGAAATGGTTCTTCTGCACCCCAGTCTCCAACCACTTCTCTCTATAATGCTCCTTCTGCACCCCAATTTCCAACATCTGCTCTCTGTAACAGTCCTTCTAAGCCTCAGTTTGAAACTTTTGCTCTCTGCAACAATCTTTGCAAACAACAGTTTCCAAACTGTGCTATCTGTAACAATCCTTCTGCACCCCAGTCTCTAACATCTGCTCTCTGCAACGGTCCTTCTGCATCCCAGTCTCTAACCTCTGCTCTCTGCAAATATCTTATTATACCCCAGTATGCAACATCTGCTCTCAGCAATGATCTTTCTGCATCCCAGTCTCCAACGTCTGCTCTCTGCAAAAGTCTTCCTACACCCCACTTTCCAACCTCTGCTCTCTGCAACGATCCTTCTGCATCCCAGTCTCCAAAGTCTGCTCTCTGTAAGATACTTCTGCACCCTGTTCTCCAAACTTTGCTCTCTGTAACAGTCATTCTGCACCTCATCTCTCTGCAACAGCCCGTGTGAACCCCAGTATCCAAACTCTGTTCTCTGCAGCTGTCTTTCTGCACCCCGGGCTAAAACTCTGCTCTCTGTAATAGTCCTTCTGCACCCCAGTCTCCAAACTCTACTTTCGGTATTAGTTATTCTGCACCCCAGTCTAAAACCTCTGCTGTCTGTAACAATCCTTCTGCACCTCAGTCTCCAACCTCTGCTCTCTGCAACAGTCCTTTTGCACCCCAGTCTCCAACCACTGCTCTCTGCAAACGTCTTATTATACCGTAGTATCCAATATCTGCTCTCTGCAACGATCCTTCTACACCCCAGTCTCCAACTTCTGCTCTCTGCTACAGTCCTGCTGCACCCCAGTCTCCAACCTCTGCTCTCTTCAACATTTCTTCTGCACCCCAGTCTCCAACCTATGCTCTCTGAAACTATCCTACTGCACCCCGGTCTCAAAACTCTGCTCTCTGTAGAGATCCTTCTGCACTTCAGTCTCCAACTTCTGCTCTCTTCAAGGATCCTTCTGCATCCCAGTCTCCAACCTCTGCTCTCTTCAACAGTCCTTCTGCATCCCAGTATCCAAGCTCTGCTCTCTGTAGTAGTCCTTCTACACCTCAGTCTCCAACCTGTGCTCTCTGCAACGATCCTTCTGCACCCCAGTATCCAAGCTCTGCTCTCTGTAGTAGTCCTTCTACACCTCAGTCTCCAACCTCTGCTCTCTGCAACGATCCTTCTGCACCTCAGTCTCCAAACTCTGCTCTCTGTAACAGTCCTTCTGCACCGCAGTCTCCAACCTCTTCTCTCTAAAACGGTCCTTCTGCAAACCAATTTCCAACCTCTGCTCTCTGTAACACTCCTTCTAAGCCTCAGTCTGAAACTTCTGCTCTCTGCAACAATCCTTCTCAACCCGAGTCTCCAAACTGTGCTATCTGTAACAATCCTTCTGCACCCCAGTCCCCAACATCTGCTCTCTGTAACAGGTCTTCTGCAACACAGTCTCCAAACTCTGCTCTCTGTAACAGGCCTTCTGCACCACAGTCTCCAACCTCTTCTTTCTGCAACGATTCTTCTGCAACTCAGTCTCCAACCTCTGCTCTCTGCAACAGTCCTTCTGCACCCCAGTCTCCAAATTCTGCTCTCTGTGAGATCCTTCTCCACCCCGTTCTCTAAACTTTGCTCTCTGTAACTGTCATTCTGCACCTCAGTCTTCAACCTCATCTCTCTGCAACGGCCCTTCTGCACCCCAGTATCCAACCTCTGTTCTCTGCAGCAGTCCTTCTGCACCCCAGGCTACACAATCTGCTCTCTGTAACAATCCTTCTGCACCTCAGTCTCCAAACTCTACTTTCCGTGTCAGTTATTCTGCACCCCAGTCTGAAACCTCTGCTCTCTGTATCAGTCTTCTGCACCCCAGTCTCCAAACTCTGCTCTCTGCAACAGTCCTTCTGCACCCCAGTCTCAAACTTCTGCTCTGTGCAAAAGTCCTTCTGCACCCCAGTCTCCAAACTCTGCTCTCTGCAACGATCCTTCTGCATCCCAGTCTCAAACATCTGCTCTCTGAAACAGTTCTCCTACACCCCAGGTTCCAACCTCTGCTCTCTGCTACAGTCCTTCTGTACGGCAGTCTCCAAACTCTTCTTTCTATAAAGGTCCTGCTGCACCCCAATTGCCAACCTCTGCTTTCTGTAACAGTCCTTCTGCACCTCAGATTCCAACCTCTGCTCTCTGTATGAGTCCTTCAAAGCCTCAGTCTGAAACCTCTGCTGTCTGCAACAATTCTTCTTCACCCCAGTCTCAAACTCTGCTCTCTGTAACAGGCCTTCTGCACCCTAGTCTCCAACCTCTTTTCTCTGCAACTATCCTTCTGCACCTCAGTCTCCAACAGCTGCTCTCTGCAACAGTCCTTATAAACCGCAGTCTACAACCTCTGCTCTTTACATCAGTACTTCTGCACCCCAGTCTCCAACCTCTGGTCTCTGCAGCATTTCTTCTGCACCAAGGCTCCAACCTGTGCTCTCTGTAACTGTCCTGCTGCACCCCAGTCTCCAACCTCTGCTCTCTGTAGCGATCCTTCTGCACCTCATTTTGCAACCTCTGCTCTCTGCAACGATCCTTCTGCCCCCCAGTCTCCATCCTCTGCTCTCTGTAAGAATTATTTTGCACCCAAGTCTCCAACTTCTTCTCTTTGTAAAAGTCCTTCTGCACCTCAGTCTCCAAGTTCTTCAATCTAAAACAGTCCTTCTGCAGCTCAGTCTCAAACCTCTGCAATCAGAAATGATCTTTCTGAACCTCAGTCTCCAACCTATGCTCTCTTTAATAGTCCTTATGCACCCCAGTCTCCAACATCTGCTCTCTGCAACGATCCTTCTTCTCCCCAGGCTCCAACCTCTGCTCTCTGCAAAGGTCCTTCTACATCCCAATTTCCAAAATCTTCTCTCTTTAGAAGTCCTTCTGCACCTCAGCCTCTAAACTCTGCTCTCTGAAACAGTCCTTAAGCAATCCTGTCTCCAACCTCTGCTCTCAGTAACAGTTCTTGTGCACCCTAATCTCCAAACTTTGCTCTCTGTACCACTCCTTCTGCACCCCAGTCTCCACCCTCTAATCTCTCTGTAAAAGTACTTCTGCACCTCAGTCTCCAACCTCTGCTCTCTGTATGATACTTCTGCAACCCATTCTCCAAACGCTGCTCTCTGTAAGAGTCTTCTGCACCACATTCTCCAAACTCTGCTCTGTGTAACAGGCCTTCTGCACCCCAGTCTCCAACATCTGCTCTCTGCAACGATCCTTCTTCAACCCATTCTCCAAACTCTGCTCTCTGTAAAAGTCCTTTTGTATCGCAGTTTTCAACCTCTTCTCTTTGTAACGGTCCATCTGCTCCCCAATTGCCAACCTCTGCTTTCTGTAAGAGTCCTTCTGCACCTCAGTCTCCAAACTCTTCTCTCTGCGACGATCTTTCTACACCTTAGTCTCCAACCTCTGCTATCTGTAAAAGTCCTTCTGCACCTCAGTCTGCGTCCTTTGCTCCCTGTAATTGTCCTTCGGCACCCCAGTCTCCAATCTCTGCTCTCTGTAACAAACCTTTTGCACTTCTGTCTCCAACGTCTGCTCTCTGTAATAGTCCTTGTGCACCCCAGTCTCCCAAATCTGCTCTCTGCAACGGTTCTTCTGCACCCCAGTCTCCAAAATCTGCTCTCTGTAACAGTCCTTCTTAGCCTCAGTCTGAAACTCTGCTGTCTGCAACAATCCTTCTAAACAAAAGTCTCCAAACTGTGCTATTAGTAACAATCCTTCTGCAACCCAGTCTCTAAACTCTGCTCTCTGTAACAGGCCTTCTGCACCCCATCTCCAAACTCTTCTCTCTGCAAAAGTCCTTCTACACCCCAGTCTCCAACCTCTGCTCTCGGCATCGATCCTTCTGCATCCCAGTATCCAACGTCTGCTCTCTGTAAGATCCTTCTGCACCCCGTTCTTCAAACTTTGCTCTCTGTAACAGTCATTCTGCACCTCAGTCTCCAACGTCATCACTCTGCAACGGCCCTTGTGCACCCCAGTATCCAACCTTTGTTCTCTGCAACTGTCCTTCTGCACCCCAGGCTACACACTCTGCTCTCAGTAACAGTCCTTCTACACCCCAGTCTCCAAACTCTACTTACAATATCAGTTGTTCTGCACCCCAGTCTAAAACTTCTGCTCTCTGTAACAGTTCTTCTGAACCTCAGTCTCCAGCCTCTGCTTTCTGCAACAGTCCTTCTGCACCCCAGTCTCCAACCTATGCTCTCTGCAAGGATCCTTCTGCATCCCAGTCTCCAAAGTCTGCTCTCTGTAAGATCCTTCTGCACCCCGTTCTCCAAACTTTGCTCTCTGTAACAGTCATTCTGCACCTCAGTCTCCAACCTCATCACTCTGCAACGGACCTTGTGCACCCCAGTATCCAACCACTGTTCTCTGCAGCTGTCCTTCTGCACCCCAGGCTACACATTCTGCTCTCAATAACAGTCCTTCTGCACCCCAGTCTCCAAACTCTACCTTCCATATCAGTTATTCTGCACCCCAGTCTAAAATCTCTGCTCTCTGTAACAGTCCTTTTGAACCTCAGTCTTCAACCTCTGCTTGCTGCAACAGTCCTTCTGCACCCCAGTCTCCAACCTATGCTCTCTGCAAACGTCTTATTATACCCCAGTATCCAACATCTGCTCTCTTCAACGATCCTTCTGCATCCCCTACTCCAACCTCTTCTCTCTTCTACAGTCCTTCCGCACCCCAGTCTCCAACCTATGCTCTCTGCAGCATTTCTTCAGCACCCCAGTCTCCAACCAGTGCTCTCTGAAACTATCCTACTGAACCCCAGTCCTCAAACTCTGCTCTCTGTAGCGATCCTTCTGCACCTCAGTCTCCAACCTCTGCTCTCTGCAATGATCCTTCTGCATCCCATTCTCCCACACCTGCTCTCTGCAACGGTCCTTCTGCACCTCAGTCTCCAAACTCTGCTCTCTGTAACAGTCCTTCTGTATGTCAATCTCCGAACTCTTCTCTCTATAACGGTCTTTCTGCACCCCAATTTCCAACCTCTGCTCTCTGTAACAGTCCTTCTCAGCCTCAATCTGAAATTTCTGCTCTCTCCAACAATCCTTCAAAACCCCAGTCTCAAAACTGTTCTATCTGTAACAATCTTTCTGCACCCCAGTCTCCAACATCTGCTTTCTGTAACAGGTTTTCTGCAACCCAGTCTCCAAACTCTGCTCTCTGTAACAGGCCTTCTGCACCCCAGTCTCCAACCTCTGTTCTCTGAAACGATCTTTCTGCATCCCAGTCTCCAAAGTCTGCTCTCTATAAGATCCTTCTGCACCCCGTTCTCCAAACTTTGCTCTATGTAACAGTCATTCTGCACCTCAGTCTCCAACCTCATCCCTCTGCAATGGCCCTTGTGCACCCCAGAATCCAACCTCTGTTCTCTGCAGCTGTCCTTCTGCACCCCAGGCTACAAAATCTTCTCTCTGTAACAGTCCTTCTGCATCCCAGTCTCCAAATTCTACTTTCCGTATCAGTTATTCTGCACCCAAGTCTAAAACCTCTGCTCTCTGTAACAGTCCTTCTGAACCTCAGTCTCCAACCTCTGCTCTCCGCAACAGTCCTTCTGCACAACAGTCTCCAACCTCTGCTCTCTGCAAACGTCTTATTATACTCCAGTATCCAACATCTGATCTCTGTAATGATTTTTCTGCATCCCAGTCTCCAAAGTCTGCTCTCTGCAACATTCCTTCTACACCCCAGTCTCCAACCTCTGCTCTCTGCTACAGTCCTTCTGCACCCCAGTCTTCATCCTCTGCTCTCTGCAACATTTTTTCTGCACCCCAGTCTCCAACCTGTGTTCTCTGAAACTGTTCTACTGAACCCCGGTCTCCAACCTCTGCTCTCTGCAATGATTTTTCTGCATCCAAATCTCAAACCTCAGCTCTCTTCAACAATACTTCTGTACCCCAGTCTCCAAGCTCTGCTCTCTGTAACAGTCCTTCTGCACATCAGAGTCCTACCTCTTCTCTGTGTAACGATCCTTCTGCACCTCATGTCCAAACTCTGCTCTCTGTAACATGCCTTCTGCACCACAGTCTCCAACCTCTGCTTTCTGTAACAGTTCTTCTGAACCCCAATCTCCAAACTCTGTTCTCTTTAACACTCCTTCTCCACCACAGTTTTTATCCTCTGCTCTATGTAAGAATCATTAGATACCCCTGTCTTTAACCTCTCCTCTCTTAAAAAGCTGTTCTGCACCTCAGTATCCATCCTCTGCAATCTGTAACGGTCCTTCTGCACCCCAGTCTCCAAACTCTGTTCTCTGTATCAGTCCTTCTGCAGCAAAGTCTCCAAACTCTGCTCTCTGCAACATTTCTTCTGCACCCCAGTCTTCAATCTGTGCTCTCTGTAACAGTCCTTCTGCACCCCAGTCTTTAACATCTGCTCTCTGTAACGATCCTTCTTCTATAAAGTCTCCAAAGTCTGCTCTCTGTAAAAGTCTTTTTGTATCGCAGTCTCCAACCTCTTCTCTTTGTAACGGTCCATCTGCTCCCGAATTACCCAGCCCTGCTTTATTTAATAGTCTTTCTGCACCCCAGTCTTCAAACTCTTCTCTCTGTAACGATCCTTCTGCACCTCTGTCTCCAACGTCTGCTCTCTGTAACAGGCCTTCTGCACCCCAGTCTCCGAAGTCTGCTCTCTGTAACAGTCCTTCTATACCGCAGTCTCCAACCTCTTCCCTCTATAAGGGTACTTCTGCACCCCAATTGCGAACCTCTGCTTTCTGAAACAGTCCTTCTGCACCTGAGACTCCAAACTCTGCTCTCTGTAACAGTCCTTCTAAGCCTCAGTCTGAAACCTCTTCTCTCTGTAACAATCCTTCTGCACCCCAGTCTCAAACATCTGCTTTCTGTAACAGGTCTTCTGCAACTCAGTCTCCAAAGTCTGCACTCTGTAACCGGCCTTCTGAACCCCAGTCTCCAACCTCTGCTCTCTGTAAGATCTTCCTGGCCCCATTCTCCAAACTTTGCTCTCTGTAACAGTCATTCTGCACCTCAGTCTCTAACCTCATCTCTCTGCAACGGCCCTCCTGCACCCCAATATCCAACCTCTGTTCTTCGCAGCAGTCCTTCTGCACCCCAAACTACAACGTTTGCTCTCTGTAACAGTTATTCTGCACCCCAGTCTCCATACTCTACTTTCTGTGTCAGTAATTCTGCACCCCAGTCTAAAACCTCTGTTCTCTGTAACAGTCCTTCTGCACCTCAGTCCCCAAACTCTACTATTCGCAACAGTACTTCTGCACTCCAGACTCAGAACTCTGCTCTGTGCAAAAGTCCTTCTACACACCAGTCTCCACCATCTTCTCTCTGCAACGATCCATCTGCATCCCAGTCTCCAACGTCTGCTCTCTGCAACAGTCCTTCTACACCCCAGTCTCGAACCTCTGCTCTCTGCTACAGTCCTTCTGCACCCCAGTCTCCAACCTCTGATCTCTTCAACATTTCTTCTGCACCCCAGTCTCCAACCTGTACTCTGTAACTATCCTACTGCACCCCGATCTCCAAACTCTGCTCTCTGTAGCGATCCTTCTGCAACTCAGTCTTCAACCTCTGTTCTCTGCAACGATCCTTCTTCACCCCAGTATCCAACCTCTGCTCTCGGTAACAGTTCTTCTGCACCCAAATCTCAAAATTCTGCTCTCTGTAACACTCATTCTGCACCCCAGTCTCCACACACTGATCTCTGTTACAATCCTTCTGGACCTCAGTCTCAAACCTCTGCTCTCTGTATCAGTTCTCCTGCACCTCCGTCTCCAAATTTTTTCTTTGCAATAGTCCTTCTGCACCCTGGTTCTAACCTCTGCTCTCTGCAAAATTTCTTCTGCTCCCCAGTCTCCAAACTGTGCTTTCTGTAACATTGTTTCTGACCCCAGTCTCCAACCTCTGCTCTCTGTAAAGATCCTTCTGCACCTCAGTCTCCAAACTCTGATCTCTGCAACGATCCTTCTGCACCTCAGGTTCCAAAGTCTGCTCTCTGCAACGATCCTTCTGCACCCCAGTTCCCAACCTCTTCTCTCTGTAACAGTACTTCTTCACCTCAGTCGCCAACCTCTCTTCTCTGTACCAATCCTTCTGCACCTCAGTCTCCAAACTCTGCTCTCTGTAATAGGCCTTCTACACCCCAGTCTCCAACCTCTGCTCTCTGTAACAGTTCTTCTGTACCACAGTCTCGAACTTCTGCTCTCTGTAGCAGTCCTTCTGCACCCGAGTCTCCAACCTCTGCTCTCTGTAACAATCCTTCTGCACCCCAGTCTCCAAACTCTGCTCTCTAAACAGTTCTTCTGTACCCCAATCTCCAAACTCTGCTGTCTGTATCACTCGTTCTGCACCAAAGTCTCCATCCTCCGCTCTCTGTAAGAATCCTTCTGCACCACAGTCTCCAACCTCTGCTCTCTGTAAAAGTCCTTCTGCACCTCAGTCTCCAAACTCTGTTCTCACTATCGGTTTGTCTCTAACCTCTGCTCTCTGTAACTATCCATCTGCAACTCAGTCTCCAACCTCTGCTCTATGTAACAGTCCTTTTGTATCGCAGTCTCCAACCTCTTCTCTTTGTAATGATCCTTCTGCTCCCCAATTGCCAGCCTCTGCTTTCTGTAACAGTCTTTCTGCACCCCAGTCTCCAGACTCTGCTCTCTGGAAGATCATTTTTTATCCCAGTCTCCAAACTCTGCTCTTTGTAGCAGTTCTTCTACACCCCAGTACCCAAACTATGCTCTCCTTAAAAGTCCTTCTGGGGCTGGGGATGTGGATCAAGCGGCAGTGTGCTCCTCTGGCATGCGTGCGGCCTGGGTTAAATCCTCAGCACCACATACCAACAAAGATATTGTGTCCGCTGAGAACTAAAAAATAAATATTAAAAATTCTCTCTCTCTCTCTCTCTCTCTCTCTCTCTCTCTCTCTCTCTCCTCTCTCACTCTCTCTTTAAAAAAAAAAAGTCCTTCTGCACCTCAGTCTCCAACCTTTGCTCTCTGTAGCGGTTCTTCTTAACCCCAGTCTCAAACCTTTGCTCTCTGTATCTATCTTTCTGCACCTCAGTCTCCAACCTGTTCTCTCTGTAACATTCCTTATGCACCCCAGTCTCCAAACACTGCTCTCTGTAACAGGTTTTCTATACCGCAGTCACCAAACTCTGGTCTCTGTAATGGTCTTTCTGCACCCCAATTTCCAACCTCTGCTTTCTGTAACAGTCCTTCTACACCTCAGTCTTCAACCTCTGCTCTCTTTAACAGTCCTTCTGCACCTCAGTCTGTCACCTCTGCTCTCTGCACAATCCTTCTTCAACCCAGCCTCCAAACACTGCTCTCTGTAACAGTCCACCTGCACCTCAGTCTCCAACCTCTCCTCTCTGTAACAGGCCTTCTGCAAGCCAGTCTCCAAACTCTTCTCTCTGTAGCAGGCCTTCTGCACCCCAGTCTCTAAAATCTGCTCTCTGCAATGATCCAACTGCACCCCACTCTCCAACTTCTCATCTGTGCTACAGTCCTTCTGCAACTCAGTCTCCAAATTCTGCTCTCTCTAATATGCTTCTGCACCCCTGTATCCAACTTCTGCTCTTTGTGACAGTCCTTCTGCACCTTAGTCTCCCAACTCTGCTCTCTGTAAGATCCTTTTGAAACTAAATCTTTAAACTCTGCACTCTGTAAGAGTGCTTCTGCACAAAAGTCTCCAACCTCTTCTCTCTGCAACTATGCTTCTCCACCCCAGTCTCCAACATCTGCTCTCTGCAACAGTTCTGCCGCACAAAAGTCTCCAAACTCTTCTCTCTGTTACAGTCCTTCTTCACCCCAGTCTCCAAACTCTGCTCTCTGCAACGATCCTTCTGGACCCCAGTGTCCAATGTCTGCTCTCTGCAACAGTTCTTCTGCACCACAGTCTCCAACCTCTGCTCTCTGTAAGATCTATCTGCACTCCAGTCTCCAAACTCTGCTCTCTGTAACATTCCTTCTCCAACCCAGTCTCCAACCTCTGTCCTCTGCAACAGTCCTTCTGTTCCCCAGTCTCGAATTTCTGCTCTCTGTAACAGTCCTTCTGTACCGCAGTCTCCAACCTCTACTCTTTGTAACGGTCGTTCTACACCCCAGTCTCCAACCTCTGCTTTCTGTATCAGTCTGTTTGAACCCCAGTCTCCAACGTCTGTTTTCTGTATCTATCCTTCTGCACCTCAGTCTCCAACCTGTGCTCTTTGTAAGAGTCCTTCTTCACCCCAGTATCTAACATCTGTTCTGGATAACAGTCCTATACCACAGTCTCCAAAATCTGCTCTCTGTAAAAGTCTTTCTGCACCCCAATTTCAAAACTCTGCTTCCTGTAGCAGTCCTTTTGCACCTGAGTCTCCAAACTCTGCTCTCTGTAACAGTCCTTCTACACCCCAGTCTCTAAACTCTGCTTTCTTTATCAGTATTTCTTAACCCCAGTCTCTAACCTCTGTTCTCTGTATCTATCCTTCTGCACCTCAGTCTCCAACGTATTCTCTATGCAACAGTCCTTCTATACTGCGGTCTTCAAACTCTGCTCTCTGTAAAGGTCTTTCTGCAGCACATACTCCAAACTCTGCTTTCTGTATCAATCCTTCTGCACCCTAGTCTCCAAATTCTGCTCTCTCTAAGAGTCTTTCTGCATCTCAGAATTCAACCTCTGCTCTCGGCAACAGTCCTTCTGCACCCCAGTCTCCAAAGTCTTCTCGCTGCAACAGTCCTTCTGCACCCCAGTCTGCAAACTCTGCTCTCTGTAACAATCCTGCCCCTCAGTCTCCAACCTCTGCTCTATGTAACAAGAATTTTGCACGTCAGTCTCCAACCTCTGCTCTCCGCAACAGTCCTTCTGCACTCCAGTCCCAAACTCTGCTCTCTGCAACAGTCCTTCTGCACCCCAGTCTACAACCTCTGCTCTCTGCAACAGTCCTTCTCCACCCCAGTCTCCAACCTCTGCTCTCTTCAACAGTCTTTCTGCACCAAAGTATCCAACCTCTGCTCTCTGTAAGATCCTTCTGCACTCCAGTATCCAAACTCTGCTCTCTGTAACATTCCTTCTCCACCCCATTCTTTAAACTCTGCTTTATGCAAATGTTCTGCAACACCTCAGTTTCCAACCTCTGCTCTCTGCAACAGTCCTTCTGCACCCAGTTTCCAAACTCTGCTCTCTATAAAAATCCTTCTGTACCTCAGTCTCCAAACTCTGTTCTCTGCAACTGTCCTTCTGCACCTCAGTCTCCAACCTCCACTTTCTGTAACAGTCCTTCTGCACTTTACTCTCCAACCTCTGCTCTCTGCAACAGTCCTTCTGCACCCCAGTCTTTAACCTCTGCTCTATGTAACAAACATTATGTACCACAGTCTCCAACCTCTGCTCTCGGTAACGGTCCTTCTGTACCTCAGTCTCAGAACTCTGCTTTCTGTATCTGTCATTCTTAACCCCAGTCTCAAAACTCTGCTATCTGTTACAGTGTTTCTATACCACCGTCTCCAAACTCTGGTCTACTTACGGTCCTTTTGCACCCCAATTTCCAACCACTTCTTTCTGTAACAGTCCTTCTGCACCTCAGTCTCCAAACTCTGCTCTCTGTAACAGTCTTTCTACACCTCAGTCTCCAACCTCTGCTCTCTGTTACAGTCCATCTGCACCTCAGTCTGACACCTCTGCTCTCTGAACGATCCTTCTGCACCCCAGTCTCCAACCACTGCTCACTGTAGCAGTCCACCTGCACCTCAGTCTCCAACCTCTGCTCTCTGTAAGATTCTTCAGGAACTCAGTCTTTAAACTCTGCTCTCTAAAACAGTCCTTCTGCACCCAAGTCTCCAACCACTTTTCTCTGTAACAGGCCTTCTGCATGAGAGTCTCAAAAGTCTGCTCTCTGTAACCGGCCTTCTGCACCCCAGTCTCCAACCTCTGCTCTCTGCAATGATTTATCTGCACCCCAGTCTCCAACTTATGCTCTCTGCAATGATCCTACTGCACCCCAGATTCTGATTACTGCAACAGTCCTTTTGCAACTAAGTCTCCAAATTCTGCTCTCTGTAAGATCCTTCTGCACCCCTGTCTCCAAACTCGGCTTATTTCAACGATCCTTCTGCACCCCAGTGTCCATCCTTTTCTCTATGTAACAGGATTTTGCACCTCAGTCTCCAACCTCTGCTCTCTGCAACAGTCCTTCTCCACCTCAGTCTCCAACTTCTGCTCTCTCTAAGACTCCTTCTGCACCTCATTCTCTAACCTCTGCTCTGTGCAACATTCCTTCTGCAGCCCAGTCTCCATCCTTTTCTCTCTGCAAAAGTCCTTCTGCACCCCAGTCTCCAACCTCTGCTCTCTGCAACGATCCATCTGCACCCCAGTCTCCAACTTATGCTCTCTGCAATGAGCCTACTGCACCCCAGTCTCCAAACTCTGATTACTAAAACAGTCCTTCTGCAACTAAGTCTCCAAATTCTGCTCTCTGTAAGATCCTTCTGCACCCTGTCTCCAAGCTCGGCTTATTTCAATGATCCTTCTGCACCCCAGTGTCCAAACTCTGCTCTATGTAACAGGATTTTGCACCTCAGCCTCCAACCTCTGCTCTCTCTAAGAGTCCTTCTGCACCTCATTCTCTAACCTCTGCTCTGTGCAACATTCCTTATGCAGCCCAGTCTCCATCCTCTGCTCTCTGCAACAGTGCTTCTGCACCCCAGTCTCCAACCTCTGCTCTCTGCAACAGTCCTTCTGCACCCCAGTCTCCAAACTCTGCTATCAGTAACAAGCCTTCTGCACCTCAGTCTCCAACCTCTACTCTCTGTAACACTCCTTCTGCACTTCACTCTCCAAACTCTGCTCTCTGTAGGATCCTTCCAAAACCCAGTCTCAAACCTCTGATCTATGTATCTATTCTTATGCACCAAGTCTCCAAAGTCTGCTCTCTGTAACAGTCTATCTGCACCTCAGTCCTTCTGCACACTAGTTACCAACATCTGCTCTCTGAAACAGTTCTTCTGCACCTCAGTCTTAAAACTCTGCTCTCTGCAACGACCCTTCTGCACCTCAGTCTTCAACCTCTGCTCTCTGCAACGATCCTTCTGCACCCCAGTCTCCAACCTCTGCTCTCTGCAATGATCCTACTGCACCCCAGTCTCCAACCTCTGATCTTTGCAACACTCCTTTTGCAACTCTGTCTCCAACTTCTGTGCTATTTAAGATCCTTCTGCACCCCTGTCTCCAAGCTCTGCTTATTGCAACGATCCTTCTGCACACCAGTGTCCAACCTCTGCTCTATGTAACAAAACTTTTCACCTCAGTCTCCAAGGTCTGCTCTCTGAAACAGTCCTTCTGCACCCCAGTCTCCAACTTCTGCTCTCTCTAAAAGTCCTTCTGCAACTCAGTCTCCAACATCTACTCTCTGCAACATTCCTTCTGCAGCCCAGTCTTCATCCTCTGCTCTCTGCAACAGTCCTTCTTCACTCCAGTCTCCAACCACTGCTCTCTGCAACAGTCCTTCTGCACCCCAGTCTCTAAACTCTGCTATCTGCAACGGTCCTTCTGCACCTCAGTCTCTAACCTTTACTCTCTGTAACAGTGCTTCTGCACTTCACTCTCCAAACTCTGCTATCTGTAGGATCTTTCTAGAACCCAGTCTCAAACCTCTGCTCTCTGTATCTATTACTCTGCACCTCAGTCTCCAACCTCTGCTCTCTATTACATTTTTTCTATACCACAGTCTCCAAACTCTCGTCTCTGTTACGGTCCTTCTGCACCCCAATTTCCAAACGCTTCTCTCTGTAACAGTCTTTCTGCACCACAGTCTCCAAACTCTGCTCTCTGTAACAGTCCTTCTACACCTCAGTCTCGAACCTCTGCTCTCTGTAACAGTCCTTCTGCACCTCAGTCTGACACCTCTGCTCTCTGCACAATTCTTCTGCACCCCAGTCTCCAAACACTGTTCTCTGTAACAGTCCACCTGCAACTCAGTCTCCAACCTCTGCTCTCTGTAACAGTTTTTCTATACCGCAGACTCCAAACTCTGGTCTTTGTAACGGTCCTTCTGCACCCCAATTTTTAACCTCTGCTTTCTGTGACAGTCCTTCTGTACATCAGTCTCCAAACTCTGCTCTATCTAACAGTACTTCTACACCTCAGTCTCCAACCTCTGCTCTCTGTAACAGTCCTTCTCCAACTCAGTCTGACACTGCTCCTCTCTGCATGGTCCTTCTTCACCTCAGTCTCCAACCACTGCTCTCTGTAACAGTCCACCTGCACCTCAATCTACAACTTCTTTTCTCCGTAAGATCCTTCAGCAACCCAGTCTCCAAACTCTACTCTCTATTACAGTCCTTCTGCACCCCAGTCTCCAACCTTTCCTTTCTGTAACAGGCTTTCTGGACGCCAGTCTCCCAACTCTGCTCTCTGTAGCAGGCCTTCTGCACCCCAGTCTCCATAATGTACTCTCTGCAACGATCTTTCTGCACGCCAGTCCCCAACCTCTGATCTCTGCAACAGTCCATCTGCACCTCAGTCTCCAAATTCTTCTCTCTGTAAGATGCTTCTGCACACCTGTATCCAACTTCTGCTCTCTGTAACAGTACTTATGCAACCGAGTCTCCAACCTCTGCTCTCTGTAACAAGACTTTTCCACTCTAGTCTAAAAACTCTGCTCTCTACAACAGTGCTTCTGAACACTAGTTACCAACATCTGCTCTCTGCAACAGTCCTTCTGAACCTCAGTCTTAAAACTCTGCTCTCTGCAACGACCCTTCTGCAACCCAGTCGTTAAACTCTGCACTTTGTACCTGTCCTTCTGTAAACAGTCTCCTACTTCTGCTCTCTGTAACAGGACTTCTGCAACCTAGTCTCCAAACTCCGCTCTTTGTAACAGGCTTTCTGGACCCCAGTCTCCAACCTCTTCTCTCTGCAACGATTCTTCTCCACCTCAGTCTCCAACATCTGCTGTTTGCAAGTGCCGTTTTGAACCCCAGTCTCCAAACTCTGCTCTCTGTAAGATCCATCTGAACCCCAGTCTCCAACCTATGCACTCTGTAACAGTCCTTCTACACCCAAATCTCCAAACTCTGCTCTCTGTAACAGTCTTTCTGCACCCCAGTCTCTAAAATCTGCTCTCTGCAACACTCCTTCTGCACCCCATTCTCCAAACTCTGCTCTCTGCAATGATCCTTCTGGAAAACTGTTTTCAACCTCTGCTCTCAGTAACAGTCCTTCTGCACCACAGTCTCCAACCTCTGCTCTCTATAAGATCCTTCTGCACTCTAGTTTCCAAACTCTGCTGTCTATAACATTCCTTCTCCACCCCAGTCTTCAACCTCAGCTCTCAGTCCTTCTGCTCCCTAGTCTCCGAGATCTGTTTTCTGTAACAGGCCTTTGGTTTCGCAGTCACCAACCTCTGCTCTTTGTAAAGGTCCTTCTAGACCCCAGTCTCCAACCTCTGCTTTCTGGATCAGTCTTTTGGAACCCTAGTCTCCAACCTCTGTTCTCTGTATCTATCCTTTGTACCTCAGTCTCCAACCTATGCTCTATGTAACAGGCCTTCTGCACTCCAGTCTTCGACCTCTGCTCTCTGTAAAAGTCCTTCTACACCCCATTTTCCAGTCACTGCTCTCTGTAAAAGTCCACTTGTACCTCAGTCTGAAACCTCTGCTCTCCACGATTCTTCTGCACCCCAGTCTCCAATTACTGCTCTCTGAAACAGTCCACCTGCAGCTCAGTCTTTAACCTCTGCTCTCTGTAAGATCCTTCAGCAACTCAGTCTCCAAACACTGCTCTCTATAAAAGTCCTTCTGCACCCTAGTCTCAAACCTCTCCTCTCTGTAACAGGCCTTCTGCACAAATGTCTCCAAACTCTGCTCTATGCAACGATCATTCTGCACGCCTGTCTCCAACCTCTGCTCTCTGCAATGATTCTACTAAACCCCAGTCTCCAACCTCTCATCTCTTAAACAGTCCTTCTGCACCTCAGTCTTCAACCTCTGCTCTCTGTAATAGGCCTTCTGCAACCAAGTCTCCAACCTCTTCTTTCTGCAACGATTCTTCTCCACCCAATTCTCGAACATCTGCTCTCTGCAACTGTCCTTTTGCACCCCAGTCTGCAAACTCTCTGTAACATCCATCTGAACTGCAGTCTCCAACCTGCGCTCTCTGTAACAGTCCTTCTGCACACCAGTCTCCAAACGCTGCTCTCTGTAAAAGTCCTTTCTCAACTTGGTTCGAACCCCTGCTCTCTGTAACAATCCTTCTGCACCCCAGTCTCTAAAATCTGCTCACTGCAACTGTCCTTTTGCACCCCAGTTTCGAACCTTTCCTCTCTGTAACAGGCCTTCTGCACGCCAGTCTCCAAACTCTTCTCCCTGTAGCAGGCCTTCTGCACCCCAGGCTCCAATATCTGCTCTCTGCAACGAACATTCTGGACCCCAATCTCCAACGTCTGCTCTCTGCAACAGTACATCTGCAATACAGTCTCCAACCTCTGCTCTCTGTAATATCTTTCTGCACTCCAGTTTTCAAACTCTGCTCTCTGTAAAATTTCTTCTCCAACCCAGTCTCAAACCTCTGTCCTCTGCAACAGTCCTTCTGCTCCCCAGTCTCCGAGATCTGCTCTCTGTCACAGACCTTATGTACCGTAGTTTCAACCTCTGCTCTCTGTAAAGGTCCTT